>NC_026003.2:95049010-95093735 GCF_000442705.2 Elaeis guineensis | reverse complement strand
AGAATTTAAGGAAGAAATTTTGAAGTCGGATTTGCTTCCTACTGCATCGATATGAGGATGACTAAGATGCGATCGAAAAATTGTATCTAGATTTGGACTTGAGCAGCATCATTCCTCTTGGTTCGGAAGAAGAAGCTACTGAAGAAGGCATCGGACGACAGAAGAATATGCACCGACAGAAGAAGATGCATCACTCACCAGGACCTACTCCAACGATCGAAGCTTACCGAACCAGGGAGATAAATAAACCAACTGGTGATCAGTGTACCATTTTCTTCTTTTCTTTTTGTAATCAAAAAATTTTATAATCAACTTGGTCCAACTTTTGTAACTTCTTTCCAACGAATAAAAGAAAAATTTTCTAAGTATAAAACTCTTTTTTTATACTTGCACTTTCAATGTCATGGTACCATAGTCGGGCATCCGATCATCCATGGATGAATCGGATGTTCAGTAATAACTATTGTAGACTAATTTCTCAGTCGAATATCCTTTGACCAACCATAGCTAAGTCGATATGTTTAGATATTTAATAATCGGTGGCAAGCCAAATATCCTTCGACTGATCGTAGTCAAGTTGGTATATTTTCGAATGATCGGGGTCGAATTGGCATAATATTTTGCTTAGTTAAACTAAGTCGGCATAAGTAGTCATTCGACTAAAGTTGGCTTTTACAGTGAAAAATGAGATATAGTCGGTATGTCAGTTTTTACAATAGAAAACTGAGATGTAATTAGTAAAAATTGATCGATTATTTATCGCCTTCTGCAGATATAATTGATTGAAGCTTTCATGATTCTAAATATTATACAAGAGAACAACTTTATTGATAATACATCTTCAAATTATCGACATTTCATGTTCGAGAAATAGTTATTCCATCAAGAGTTTCTAGCCGATATGTGTCCGATCGAAGTGTCTCGATTATTCTGTAAGGTCTTCCCAATTTGGAGATAAATTTTTTTGGTCCAAAGGATTTAAAACTTCTACTTTCTTAGGACCAGGTCTCCTAGATGGAAGACCTTTGGCTTAACTTTTGCATTATAATATCGGGCTATTCTTTGTCATATGCTGTCATTCGAAATTAAGCTTGTTGTCAGACTTTTGAAAGTAAGTCTAAATCGGCTCTCCGACATTCTGAATTGCTCGACTCGTTGTATTTTTTCACTCTTGCTGATGGTATTCCGATCTCAAGCAGGATCATCGCTTCTGTTCCATAGGCTAAGTTGAATGGTGATTCTCCTGTCGATATGCGAGAAGTTGTTCGGTATACCCATAAGATCGGATATAGTTCTTCCACCAGAAGCCTTTAGCTTTATTCAGCCTGGTCTTAAGACCACATAGGATTGTTCAGTTTGTTACTTCTATCTCACCATTAGATTATGGATGATCGACTGATATGAGTTTGTGCATAACATAAAATTTTACATAAAATTTTTAAAGTTCTGATTGTCAAATTATCATCCATTGTCGTGATGATGGTATGTGGTAGACCGAATCTATATATGATTAATTTCTGAATGAAGTCTTCTATCTTATTTTTTATGATTTGTGTTAGAGATTCGGCTTCCATCCATTTGGTGAAGTAATCAATGGCAACCACTATCAATTTTTTCTAACCAGATGCTAGAGAGAAAGGATCGAGTATGTCGATTCTCCACTGTGCGAAGAGACATGGTGCAATAATTGATGTTAGCTGACTAGCCGATTGATGTTGTATATTTGCATACTTCTGGTATGATTCACACTTTCAGAGGAGTTCAGCTGTATCTTTTTTTATGGTGGGCCAATAATATTCTTATCGTAAGACTTTATAAGCCAAAGATTTGCCTCCCAAGTGATTTTATAAATTTTTCATGAACTTCTCAGAGTGCATAGTCGGCATCTGCTGGTCTCAAACACTTCAGTAAGAAAAGAGAGAACAACCTTTTATAGAGTTGGCCATTCATCAAAATATATTGTGAGGCCATCTATCTAAATCATTTGGCTTCTGAAGGATCTACATGTAGAATTCCATCAGTCAAGTACTAGATGATCGAGTCCATCTAGCTTGATTCATCATTGACCTGTAGCACTTCCTCGATTTTATCAATACTCGACTGTTCAAGGCATTCGACGAATGTTCGACCCAGCGAGTTGAATGAGGTAGTTGCAAGTTGGAAAAGTATGTCAGTTTGAGTATTTTTTGTTCTTGGAATGTGAGAGATCTCAAAGTATTTTAGAGTTAATGCAAAATCTTTCACTTTCTAAAGATACTTCATCATAATGGATCTCAGACTTTAAACTCGCCCTTAACCTGTCCGATAATCAGTTGTGAGTCAGTGAAGACCTTCACATTATTAATGTCAAGCTCTTTAGTAATCTTCAAGCTGGCTAAGAGAGCTTCATACTCGCTTGATTATTTGAAGCTTTGAAATTAAATCGAAGGGTATATTCTATTACAATCCCTTCAGAATTGATGAGGATGAGACCGACTTCACTGCTTATGCATTGGATGCTCCATCAAAATATAGCACCCACATTGATGTCAAGTCAGACTCATGAGTTTCAACTTGCTTTATTTTGTCACTGGATTCATCTTCTGGATTATTATCAGATATAGTATATTCGGCGATAAAGTCAGCTAAAACTTGTACCTTCATTAATGGACATGGACGATATTGAATATCACTCGTTGAGTTTTATTGCCTACTTTGTCATTCACCTAAAGTATCAGGTCGGTATAAAATTATCTTCAACAGCTGATCTATCAAGACGACAATGGGGTGTGCTTGAAAATATGGACAAAGTCGCTGTGAGGATATAATTAGAGCATAGATCATCTTCTCTGCTCTTGAATATCTTATTTCGACATTATAAAGTATTTGCTGATATAGTAAATAGTCGTTGAATTCATTTTCATCCTCTTGGATGAGTACTGAACTAACTACCTCCATCAAAGTTGCCAAATAGAAATACAAATTTCTGGACCTTTGATTTTGTAAGTAGCGATGGAGATGCAAGATATCTTTTCAAATCTTCAAAGACTATCGACACTCATCGACCATGAGAAGTCTTTTGCTTGTCTCAAGATCTTGAAGAAGGAAAACATCTTTCTGCCAACCTTAAGATGAATCGACTGAGTACGGCAATCTTTCTATTAAGTTATTGTATCTTTTTTTGAAGCTCGGATGCTTCATATTGATGATAGCCTTTATTTTCTTGGATTGACTTCGATTCCTCATTATGAACAAGAAATCCAAAAAATTTACAGAAGTTACTCCGAACATACACTTGATTGAATTTAATTTCATCTGATGTCATCGAAGTGTGCGAAGGCTTCTTCCAAATCTCGAACATGATCAGAGTTTGGGAGCTTTTCACTAGTATATCATCCACATAGACTTTCATATTTCATCAGATTTATGCTTGAATATTTATTAATAGCCGTTGATAAATAGCTCTGACATTTTCAAATCGAACGCATCACTTTATAATAGTAGATGCCTTTATCATTATAAAGACTGTATGCTCTTTATCTTTAGGTGCCATCTGGATCTGATTATATCTTGCGAAGGTATCCATAAAGCTTAGAAATCGATGTCTAGAAGTTGCATCAACTAGTTGGTCAATCTTCAGTAAAAAAAAACTATCTTCGGACAAGCTTCATTTAGATTTATATAGTCAATGCAGATTCTTCATTTTTTATTGCCTTTCTCACCATCACTACATTGGCAAGCCAATCAGAATAATTAGCCTCTCTGATGAAGCCAGCTGCGAGGAGCTTGTCGACTTCTTCATCGATGATCTTCTGTCTTTCAGGAGTAAAAGGTCTTTTCTTTTGTCTCACCAGCTTAACTTTTGGATTAATATTTAGTTGTAAGTTATTATCTTCAGAGGAATGCCTGACATATCAGTTATCGATCAAGCAAAAATATCGATGTTTGCTCTAGTAGATTTATTAGTTGCTGCTCTCTGGATTAGACAGCTGCAATCCAATTTGGATTTTTTTAGGATCTTCTTCTTTCAGTGGGATGGAAATCAGTTGTTCGACCGGTTCATCTCTTTCTTTATTTTCTCTCTGGTCCAATTTATCGAAGGATAAAAAGTCTTCAGATTGATTATTCTGTGTGGAGATCAGAAAGCAACATCGGAAAGCTATTGATCACCACGCATCTCTTTGACTCTATTTTTGTTGGAAATTAGATCAACAGATGATATGTTGAGACTACTGCTCTCAGGTATTAAGTCCAGTCATCCAAGTATAGCATTCTAAGCCGATGAAACTTAGACGACTGTGAATGTCAAAAGAATAGTACTTAGTCATGGATTTATTTCTGCAGTTAATGGGAGAGTAATTTCTCCTTCCACAGTAACTACATCTCTAGCAAAACCGACCAATGGCGTCGAGACTCTTTTGAGTCGATCAGTCGGTAGTCGCATTCGAAAGAAAGTCGAGTAAAAAAAAATCAGTCGAGCTTTCATTATCAACCAAATTTTTTTTACATCATAATTTGCTATCATCATTGAGACAACGACAGCATCATCATGGAGAGTTTAATTCTTGAGACATCATCTTTTGAAAAAAAAATTACATTATCTAGTTGCTGCTTCTTCACCGACTCTTCTTTGGAAGTTGCTGCCCGATCCTTCTATCGCTCGAAAATCATGTTGATGACTCCACTATCGATCGATTATTGATTGTTTCCTCAGCTTGTGACTGAGGTGTTGGTTGGTGGGAGGTTGAGTCAGGCGATCTCGTTGAAATTTTTGAGGTAGCCTCATTGGATCAGGACCTCTATTTCATCCCTGAGCTAGATGCACTGTTTGGTATTGTGATCGTGATCACAATGAAACCGATAATATTTTTTTCTATCTCGACTCTTGATGGCGCTTTCATTGGTGGGGGGTATCGAAGATACTCCTCTTTCTCGATCTCCATCAAAATCTATGTACGGAGAGCAAAAAGAGGAGTACAGGAGTCATATCTGTGATAGCTGTTCGGCTTCGGACCATCATCATGGTGAAGCTCGCTTATTGGTAGTAGGCCGACTTGATTCGATCGGAGCTCCACTTTTCTTCTACTTCTTTTTCTGACCTTTTTCTTCTATTTGGCATCGGTCAGAAGCACTCTCATCTATGCGAATGTACTTGTATGCACGCTCTAAGAGTTCAGCATAGATCTGGAGGAGAGTCTTGTCTAGAGAATATAGGTGAATCTGGATCCCCTCAAACTCCTCTTTATGGCCGATATGGCCATATCTTCATTGAGGTCTTTGACCTCGAGTGTGGCCGTATTGAAATGGGCCACGAAGTCTCTCAACGTCTCTATCTCACCCTGCTTGATGGAAAAGAGACTGTCTGATGTCCATAGCATCTTTCGACTTGTGTTGAAATGGGCCATGAAAGAATGCTCAAGCTGCTCAAAGGAGTTTATGCTCTCCAACTAAAGCTCAAAATATCAGGCTCGAGCAACCTTCCGAATAGTCACTGAGAAGCCGATGCATAAGAGGGCATCGGATGCCCCTGAATCATCATGAGAGTCTTATAGCTCTCCAGATGATCAATTGATTAGTGGAGCCATCGTATGGCTCCATCTACGGCAGCTTGAATTGAGATGGAATCGACTCGTTCAGGATGCACTGGGAGAGAGGTTGGACAGTGTGGAAGTCATAGTCATTAGATGACTTTCAACCTTCCATCTGAAGTCGGACAAGTTAGCGATCGATCTCTTTGAACTTTCACTTGTAGTCATCGAGCTGCCATTGCTGGAAAAATCTAGGGGTAGCATCCCCTGAAGAGCTTGAAGATGGAGAAGCAGAAGGTGTATGCGGTCTTTTTCCCTTCCTGATACTATGTACATGGAAAGGAGAAGGAGAATGCCGTGAGTGATGAGCAACATAATGGGAGTGCCGAGAATGCAATTGCTCGTCTTTGTGAGAGTGTCAAGATGGTTGGTGCTCTGGAGATGAGGAAGGTGAGCGTCGTGGAGGATGACGGCTATGCCTAGACGGCACTGAATGAGCCACAGGCTCATCCACTGATGGTTGCTACTGCTGTTGTGTTTGTTACTGCTGGAGGCTATGAACTGCCTTCGTTAATACCTTCATCTGTTGTATAAGTACAGCAATTTGCACGTCCATAGTGACTACCGGATGCGGAGAGCTGAGCTCTGCCACTAGAGGTGGGGGAGAATATCTTTCCATCGAAAAGACCATCTCGTAGATCTTGTTGATTGTTGAGCTCTGATTTTAGCTATGGTTGCTCGTGTCCTTTTTCCCTACCTGACGTGCCAATCTGTTGTGGCCAATCTCTAGTTATGCTTGTCGCCGGTGAAGAGCACCTGTAAAATGAAGTCCACACTGATCAGAATTATGTCCGATAGGGACCCTCCGATACTTAAATCAGTAGAGAGTAGTGAACAGCAAATAAAGAATTCAAAATGATAGAGTTTCAGCTCAGTATTATCTTACCAGATGCCGTTCATTTACTTCCTTTTATAGATGAGTAATTGATAATCGCTTGTAACGATTAGACACATGAGTCCCGCAAGTTTCGGCATTATGTGATCGTGGGATGGGCGATTATATCCATCATTGATCACATTCTGGCCATTATGCACTTTCTGCACTGCCAGTTTTAGGTAAGCCGACCATACGTCAGTCATAATAGTCGGTCGATCATATGTCGGTAGACCATATGTCGGTAGTCGTAGAGATCTGAATGATCTAACTTTGTTATACCGATGGTCTTCAGTCGGAGATTGACTGAGTTGTTGTAGTTGTCTGTTGATGGCTGAGGATAGCCGACTGTTAGTCGGTTAATTGACTGTTAGTCGGCGCTTTGTGCTTATGAGACCGATTTAGAGTCAAAATTGGGGGTCGGTTGAATTGTCCCAACATACTCATTCCTTAAGATTTTTGTTTTACACTAACTTTATAAGACTTGCAGTTTTGGATAATTCTTATGTATAGACCAGATTACTGCCTACATATTACCATGATTTTATCCCATCATCTATGGCAGTACAGAGGAAGTCACTTGAGATCTTAGTTGTATTCTCATCTTAAGCACCAGAATAGAAGATTGATTGGATGGTTCTAATCACTGGAATTTGTAATAGACTTTCACTGCAGAATAAATCTAAACTGTGCAAATTTTATGCAGCGTAAATGGTCCATTCTCGAGTCAAAGTAATGATAGTCCATTCTCAAGTCAAGTAAACGGTAGTCTATTCTCAAGTCAGGTAGATTTATAATCCATTTATCAAATCAAGTAAACGGTAATCCATTCTCAAGTAAATGGTAGTCCATTCTCAGGTCAAGTAGATGATAATCCATTCTCAAGCCAAAGAAAACGGTGATTCATTCTCAAGTCAAGCCATCAGCCATTAGCTGTTTCTTGTGGTAGTCATATCGGCTACTAATTTCACAAGTCAAGGAACCACGCATGGAAATATCTCATATGAGTAGTCATATGAAAATCCATGCCATATAGCAGAATGCAATTTGAAATGGAATTTCATTTATATTCTATTAATTAAATTTTCTCAAGTAAACGATGGGACATGAACTTTGTCCTGAGATACACGACAAGAAGTATTTGCGCATATGTTGGGGTGAGGGATCAAGGTATGGGTGCGCAAGATTTTCAGGTGAAATGAAGCTTGCAAGGGAAATCTCTCTCTATATATGCTAGTTTATGTTTATGATTCCATATTACCACTTAAATGCCAGCATAAATTTTTAAAAAGGAGTGTTTGGTACTTCAGTTTATTCAACTTTAAACAATATGAAGGTGTCATGTTGCTTACCAGTAAAATATCTTGGTTATTCCTATGGGAGAGTTGAGAGATACAATAAAATGTAACTTTGTCAAACGTTTGAAAGATTAATTTGGTCCTGTGACTGCGGAGGACCTACTTGGTTGCGTATTCTAGAGTTGTCCAAAGATGCAACAGTGGGGGAAGATAATGGACCCGTCTTGGGCTTTGGGCCTGGCCTGAAGGGCTTTGTGTCAGAATTGGGTCGAGCCCAAGCAATCCACAGCCGAGTGAACTTTTTTAAGGAATTAAGGATTGAGGAATACCGTTCAAGGCAGATGGATACTGGTCTCCCTTCTCTAGAGTTGTTGATATGTTTGTTTTTTTTTCCATATATGTGTGGGTCTTGTTTGTAACCATTGGAGTAACCTTTTACCATTCAGAAACTCTTGCAGGAGGAGATGTAATTGTCAAGGTCAGCATTAATATGCGTTTACAAATCCAAGGCTAATTTTGCTGGAGATCAAAATTTTTATGGTATGACGATTTTCCTGACCGACTTATAGCATTGTTTACAATGTTCCAACAATAATTGGATGCCTAACATCTCTAGTAAGTTTATACTTGCTTAAATGATCTAGATGTTGGGCAACTATTCAGTTCTGTTGTCAAATTAATCAAAATATTGATGAACCAAATGAAGGATAAGGCGGTACCTTTTTTTTTTTGGTAGAATAGGATAAGGAGGTGCTTGCACGTTTTTAGCAAACTATGGGTTGTTCATTTTAACAAATTGAGACATGAGTTTGGTTTACAATTTTTTCATTCAAAAAAAAAAAAGAAAAGGAAATTTGAGTTTGGTTTACAATGTAATGGCTGATTACTCTCAGCAAGAATACATAATATATTAACAATTGCAGACTGTACAACTTATTTTATATAAATTTTAGAATTATAATTTTATTGAAAATTAGTATTTTTATGCTTATGTTATAATTATATTATCTCAAATAGTGGTTGCAATAAAACACGTGCAACATAGGTGCCTACCTACTTTTGCACATAAATGTTCCGATGAGAGATGATTGACATCAGCACATCTATTTAATCAAAGTATTTTACTTTTAGCTATTATTTTTCTCAAGGGTTTTGCTCACATAAATCCTAAGATATCAGTTGTCCTAATAATCAAGTGATAGCAATCAAGAATGACTAGGATTTTATTTATACCTCATCTCGACAATCCAACTGATGGTCAAAGCAAGTACCAAATGGATCAGACTTTCATGGGAACATAATAGATAAGTATCACATGACCTTTGTTGGATAGGGCAAATTTCAGCTGTAATGAATCAATGCTAAGTGAGAAGTTGGAGACTGAAAAGGCAAGATACAATAATGACATAGATAGATCAAAGAATTAAAACCTGATTGTGATTAATTGTTATGCAATAGTACAAACCAAGAACATAGCTGATCTTGACATCTTACAAATAGTCGTAATCTGAAAATCTTAGTATATAATTCTTTAAAATTTTTAAGCTAATGCAGTACCAATAAAAATTCAAGTCCCTCGTACAAATGCACATTTGCAGGGCTCCTGGTCAATTTGCATTGGTGTTTTTCTTTTGCAAATGTGCTATATCTGGTTGCTGATATTCGAAAAATTTTATTCTTCTCCTCGGATGGCCTCTAGTGTCAATCTGAACTCACATGAACCTCCACAAACAGTATAGTAATTTAGAGATATTTAGAATGGGCTATGGGACATCAGAATAATAAAATTTATCCTTGTTCTTCCTAATGGGCTCCCTGTCAGGTAATAATGTCCTCTGCTCCTCTTCTTCCCCTCCAGCACAATCCTATCGCCGCATAGCACTCTCAGGATTCCTCCATCAGCTATCGTCCTGTAGCCTCTCGAATCCAATCTGATAAGTGAAATAAGATTCCGTCTGAAATTGGATATGTATCGGACCTCTCCCAATCTCCTCACTACACCATCATGTGTTCTCCAGCTAACCATCCCAATGCTTCTGATCGCATAACTCGATCCATCTGACAGATATACAGTGCCCTCACTGTTCTTTAGGGAGTCAAACTGCTCCTCTCTGCAACATACATGATCAGGGCATGCAGAATCTAATATCCACTGCTGGAAAGAAGTAGATACCTCATCAGATATCTCCATGACATCTCCATCTGAATCGTTGTCGGCCGTCGCTACAGCAGCCACCGTCCGATTTTTGAGTTGAGGGCAATCTCTGGCTAGATGCCCCAACTCCTTACACCGGTAACACCTGATTTTGCTCAAGTCCCTCCTGGACTTGGACCGCCCTCGTTGCGATCTCTTGTCGCTCCATCTACCGCCTCCTGCTCCTCCAAAAGCCACCAAAGCTGAGCTACCGCCACCTGAGTTCGAAGCTGGGTTCTCCCTCCTAAGAACCTCATTCTGGAGTATCGCCACGGTGACTTCGTCTATCTTGATGGTGCTCTTTCCTACTAGAAGAGCAGTCACCAAGGACTCGTACGAAGGGGAAAATGATGCTAGCAAAACCAGTACCCTGGTCTTCTCCTCAACATTCTCACCAATGCTGAGGAGGTCGATGAGGATTTTCTGAAAGTGGCTTAGGTGCTCCTGCATGCTTTGTCCCTCAGTTATTCACAGCTGGTAGAACTGTCTCCAGAGGAAAAGAGTGTTGGTGAGAGACTTCGTCATGTATAATTCCTCGAGCTTCGACCATAGCACTGTCGGAGAAGTCTCGCTCAGCACATGAATCACCACCTCATCCGTTAGATACATACGGATGGTACTCATCGCCTACATCTATAGCCGTTTTCAATCATACACCTCCATGGTGGTTAGCTTCTCATCGCACAAGAGAGCATCGATCAACCCCTGTTGGATGAGCACATCCTTCACCCTTATCTGCCACAAGGAGAAATTGCTCTTACTATCAAATTTATTGATCTCCATCTTGATTGTTCTACTTTCTCCATCTTCAGTCTTGCTCACCACCGCTGTAATCTACGTCCTTATACTGCCTCGCTCTAATACTACTTGTTGGGTCGATGTCTGGCCAGGATACCACCTCTCAGGACCTTTTCAGTACCACACGATGCAGCAGAAAGAAAGAAGAAATAAAACAAAAACAATCAAAATATGTGGATCAGCCACAAAAGGGCTCGCCTCCACGGGGCATGCAAACTTCACTATGAAAAAGAAATTTTACAAAAGAAGACCTCACCCTCAACCCTTGTACACCCAATTCTCTCTCACTAGAAATTCTCCCTCACAAAAGCTCTCTCTCTTAGAAGGCCCCCTTGAACCCCTGAAGTGCCTGGCATCCGCTGTCCAGGAGCCTCATGCTCCTTCTTTCTCAGTGACGCACCCTTTTTTCTTCTCTCTGCGGGCTCTGTACTGCGCATCCTACGGCAAAACAGCAGACCACACACCCTATTCACGTTCACAGTCTTTTATAAGGCTTAAACCCACTTAGATTAGGTTTAAGACTCCTTAATCAACCCAAATCAAGTCCCAAGCCATTGGATCAAGACCGGGAGCCACCCATGCCGTCCGATCGCGCTCAGATCCATGAAATAGTGCCGTAGACCACAAGAAATGCCTGGAAAATGCTTAGGCGGTCCACAGACCCAGTCGTGGACCGCCTGGTCCATAGTGGACCGGGAAAACCAGACCCAATGGTGCCTGGGCCTGGGCCGGCCCGCGTGCACGGGCCTAGGCCGCGCCTGCGTCGGGTACCTGGGCCCGGGCCGTGCCTCGTGGGCCCGTACATGGGCTGGGCCGCATGCCCACCTGGGCTGCGTGCCCGCCTAGGCCGCGCTCCGCCGCCTGCGACCGCGCCGCCACCGCTCCGCCGGTCGCCGACGGTCCTCCGCCATCTCTGGTCTCATGCCAATTTTAAAAGCTCGTATCTCTTCCGTCCAAGCTCCGTTTGGGGTGATTTTGGTCTCGTTGGACTCCATTTTTTGCCGCGGACCTCGCTATGGGCTCAATGTGGATCGAATCTTGAGGTGTCAAATCCTAACAGTCTCTTTAGCTATTAATTAATACAATTTATGGCAACTTGACAACAACCAAAATGACTTTTAATCGAGGAAGAATAACTAAAAGCAAAGAACAAAAATTACACTTTGAAGTGAGAGTTGATGGAATGGACTTCATATCATTGGCATCATGGACTGGGCTTCTCTTGTAGGCACTCTTCTAGGTCTAGTTTTCTTGATACATCTTTTGGGTCAAGTTCAAAATTGCTACAGTGCCACTACTCTTGAAGAATTTATGCTCGGGCATGTCTTATCAAGTTCATAGTGAAGTGAGGAGCTCATTACATTGGAGGTGGCCAAGACATCAATGCTAGCTAAATGATCACTGCTTTAGAAGTATTTTAGTATGTTTGTCTTTATGTACAATTAAAATATTTGACCATCAAATGCAATGTAGTGGTCGAACATTTGGAGCAGTAGGGCGTACAAGTGGCATGGCAGTCAAAGTTTTCAGGCTGTTGCTTTTGTTGAGATCTCCATCTTTGATAAAAAATTATTGATAATGAAAGGATAAAATGTTGGAGTTTTTTTATCGTACTAATCTCATTTAAATTTTTTTTATCAATTTAATACATATATCAACTTATTTATTGAGATGATGCAAATCTCATAAAATGCCATTTCAAATGATATTTTTTTAAAAAAAACCACCATTTGAAATGGCCTTTTTTCTGTCCTAGTCATCGCCTACCTAAACACCTATCACAAAAAAAAAAAAAAAAAAACCATCCAGGATGGTATTTTTAGAAACGCCATTTTGCATGGCATTTTTAGAAACGCCACCCTGGATGATGTTTTTAAAAACACCATTCTCAATGGCATTTTTGTCACACCCTGAACCCAACACCCGGGTTGGATACGTGATAGCCGCACACTCCTTAGAGCAAGCCCTAAAGAATATGTAAGGCCAAAAATAATTCATTACAACCTCAACATCCATAATATCTAATTTCAATAATAACTAGTAAAATTTACATAATTACAAATTAAATTCTTTCAATCCTCTGATCAGGTATCATGACACTCTATTTATGCATCCGCTCACTCGCAAATCCATACCATAGCCAACCATGAGCATCCTATAACTCTGAAAAGAAAAAGAAAGATGAAGCGGTGTGAGCTTTATAGTCCAGTAAGAATTTTCATATCACACTGATATGGTAATATAATCTGAAAATAAAGATAAGCAATAAAATATAAAATCTCATGTTCAATATTCAGAATACTACAAACATCCATAAATTTTCTGTCTTGTTAAAATTGATGCATCATCATATGTTAACAGGTGAAATACTTTTGTTCAACAATTGTTTCATGTCTTATCTTTCATTTCTCTTTTCATAATTACATGATTTTTAACCTTTTCTTTCTAGCTCTGGACTAACCAAGTCTATACCTCAGCTATCATCCGAATCAATTTTTACTTAAAAGCCTATCAAGGCTGTCCCAGAATGAGCTCCTGGTCGGCTGTCCCACGTATGAAAGTCCGTGAGAGGCTGTCCCAGGCATAAGCTCCTGGCAGACTATCCCAGACATGAGCTCCTGGCCGACTCATCCACCTATAAGCCAGTGGGGGCTGTCTCAGGCATAAGCTCCTAGCAGGCTGTCCCAAGCATAAGCTCCTGGCAGGCTGTTCCACATGACAAGGCTAGTCCATACCATATCTCTCTTTTTCATTTAATCATTATATGTTGATTTCATCAAATCAATTCCGACTTATATTATGATCAATTTAGATATGTCATATCCATATAATCATGCCATCAATCTCTCATACATATATATTGACATAACATACTCATGCTCAAAATCATATAAGCAAATAATGGTGTCTCGGATATAGCAAATTCATCGATTTCAAATCCAACGATGCAAAACCAATGATGCAAGATCAACGGTAAAATAGTATATAAAATAGTGATCATGTACAGGGATTCTTACCTTTACCGGTGACTAATCCAAGCATAGAAATCAATGATCTTCTTTGATTTATGAATTTTGAAAACAAGATATTCCATACGACATCTTATGCAAACAGTCGTATCTCTTCATGACCTTGATCAAATATAAAAATCGATAATCGATCCTAATAACACAAATCTAAGACTTCTCCTAAGATTACCCAAAATCGAGATTTGTCTAAGTATCTAGACCCTCCATTGGTCCACAAGACTTCTAAAGAGAGAAAATTCATGAAGAGAGAGAAAATTTTAGAGAGAGAAAGTGGAGAGAGAATCTTTGTACCCTCCAAATGAGGCAATCATGATTAAGATCATCAGAGGTCCTATCAGGATGACTTAATATGAATTAACCATGATTGATGTTATCAATTTTGAATAAGGACCGAATCGAGATTCAATCTACTGCACGAATTTTGGAGCAATCTCAGGTCATCATATTTTTATCTCAAGTTTATCCTAGAGTCTGTGATGCAATCAGAGAGAGAGAGAGAAAGACCATAGAGAGACAAAATTCATAAAGAGAGAAAAATGTCTAGAGAGAAAAATTAGAGAGAGAAAATGGAGAGAGAAAGTAGAGAGAGGAGAGAGAGGAAAGAGAGAGAGGGGAGAGAGAAAATTCTCTCTTTCTTTTTTTTTTCTATTTTTTTTTCTTTTCTTTTCTTTTCTTTTCTTTTCTTTTCTTCTTCTTTTTTTTCTTACTTTTCCCATTTTCTTCTTCCTTTCCTCTTCCTTGGCCGAACAGGGGAAGGACCAGAGGGAGGCTTGGTGGCTCAAGCTCCGACGAGGGGTGGCGGTGTCTGGTCGATGGCGACAGAGCAAGAGGAGGCAGGCAGCGAGGTTCAACCGACGAAAAACTTAGAGAAAATCAGAAAAACAGGGGATTCGCCCCTTACCTCTTGTTTTTCGGTCATTGGCTGATCCACATCCTTTTACATGGCAATATGGTTTCTTATGTTGCCCATATGCATGGGTGTAAATGTTTGTGATTCTTATTATTTTTTTTAAATCCATCCATGTTGGCATAGGAGGTCTAGAGGGCTCCACCAATGTATTGGTACAAATCTAAATGCAAGGAATATCTAAAAAAGAAACTATGAGGGATCACTTATGGGCAACAACAAGAACAAAATATCAAAACAAATCAATAGGCAAAGCAAGTTTCCCAATATTGTACTTTTGGGTTCTTGATTATGTGCATACATGGGTAACTCTTTAGAAGGTTATTGCAATAACATCCCCCCATTCAAAAAAAATGAGAATAACCATTTCAAATTAAAATATGGTACAATCTCCATGAATGCTAGGCCTTTTGTTTGTGGTTTTTTTTTTTTTAATGAGAAAACATTAATTCTTGGCCTTATCCTTGGCTTCAATCCGTTCATCAAGATGGGCTTCAATTTGGCAAATCTCATTGCCAATTGCATAGAGATAAAGTGATCAATCCTAACAATATGTTTCAGCATGAGTGCATAGATAAATCCCTGGATCCCCACAATAGGACATCGTAGCTAGCATCTATGATTTTGATGTTCTATTTCTAGGTTCCACTTCTTTAGCTCTTGTTCCAAAGGGAGATTTAGAAGGGGTATCATTAATGCATCATGGCAGCAGCCATCCATAAAGATCATGATCAAGACTATAGATGGAGGGATCATAGAATTTCAGCAGTCAGTTTCGCTAATAAATATTTATGAACATGATGCTTGTCAGCTATGGTAATGTATTACACATAAAGAACAAGCATTTATATTCCTTAAGTTGCATCTCTTAAACATGAAAAATTATTCCACAAAATTGAACATCTTCACATCTATGGTTCAAGAGTGATAAAATACTTTAAAACATTTGGTTCTGTTAATACATATACTGCTATTTCAATGGTCTAAACTCTTAACCTTCAGTGCAATATGGGTCTCAAAACATTTATCTTCATTATCAATTGTAGCTATGCCTAATGCCTAGATAAATATTATTAATGAAACTCGTGTTTTAAAGAAACTGACAAATTAGCTAGTAATTATCTCTCCACATTTGTGAAAGGATTTTTTTTCTCTTGATAAGATGGAGTCTAAATGGTTTGCACTTTTAGAATTTGATAACTTATCTATGAATATATATATGCCTATACTTAAACATGGTAAACAAAGGTAGTAGCATAACAGACCCATACTTGCATGTATACATAGGGAGCCAGACACACATCTCCCACCAAGAAAAAAGAAAAGGTAAAAGCAAAGCTGCATGCCCACTTTCTAACACGGACATGTTTAAAAAGGATGAACACAGAACCCTACTAAAAATCCTAATGCAGAGCTAGCATAAAGCCATGTCATTTCAGAATCTTTGCATCCTGGTTTCCAAGCATCTTTGTTCTATTTTGCATAAAGATGGACTTCAATTTGGCAAATCTCATTGCTAATTGCACATAGACGTAATCGTACGTTATGTCAATCACATGGAAATAAGCAATCCTTATAGCTTGTTTGATCATGAGCACATAGATGAACCCCAAGAGCCCCATAACAAAACCCAGTGCAGAGCAAGCTTGAAACCATATCATTTCAGACTCATCACCATTTCTATGTTCCTCCTCTTGTCCTCTGTTTTGAAATGGACTTTTAGAAGGGGCACCATTAAAGCACCATGGAAAAGGCCATCCATGAAGATCAGGATTGCCACTAAAAATGGAGGGATCACAGAATGTCTGTAATTGGTTTCCCCATGGAATTTTTCCTGATAAGTTATTGTTGGACAAGTTCAAGTGATTCAAATAATACATGGAGGAAATAGTTGAGGGAATCATGCCTGAGAGATTGTTCACCGACAGATCAAGTGATTCTAACTGTGTCAAGGCACCAATATTTTTCGGAATCTTTCCTGTGAAGTGATTATTAGAGAGATTCAAGAAACGCAGTCCATGGAGATTTATCAGTTCTATTGGAATCGTCCCAGAAAGATTGTTGCATGAGAGATCTATGCTCATCACAAATGACAGCACATTGGTATACTCAATTTCTATTCCTTTTGTGGTCATTACTAAGCCCTCTGTATAGTACGCATGGAAGTCTGTAAGCATTGGTTTTTCTGCATTCCGTGTCCTCTTCATTGCATTTAAATTTCCAAACGATGGAGGCAAAGCACCTGAAAAATTATTGCAAGCGAGGTCCAAAACTTGTAGAGAAGTAAGATATGATAGTTGCGCTGGAATACTACCGTTGAAGAAATTTGACCTCAGAGAAAGAACACTCAGTGATCTGAGGCTTTCTCCAATCCATATTGGTAGGTTGTTTGAGAATCTATTTTCACTAAGATCAAGAACAACCAATCGTCTGCAATATTTTAGCCATGAAGGCAGTTTTCCAGAGAGCCTATTATTTCTTAGATGAAGTGATTGGAGCTCAACAGGACATGCCACTGAGTCGAAAGAATGCTCTAACTTGTTGTCCTCTTTGGAATCAATTGTTCCACATGGTGGTCTGTACGAATAGTGATGAAGTTCTCCAAACAGCTCGTTGTTAGATAGATCGAGCACTTCCAATGAATCCAAACCATTACAGAACAGCCGGATGCCACCAGACAAGTTATTGTTAGAGAGATCAAGAATTTCTAATGAAGATAGATTGCATAGGAATTAAGGGATGCTACCATTAATATGGTTACGGGACAAAATAAAGTATCTAAGATTCTTCACAGCTTTGGCAAAGCTCAAGGGAATAGGCCCAGAAAATGAGTTGTTGGATAATATCATGGTGTATAGATAAGAAGTATTTAATTCAGGAATTGGACCATGAAAGTTGTTGGAACTCACATCAAAGAACTCATATTGTTGGCCTCCCAAAGAAGTTGGTAGCCATCTTGTCATGCTATTACGGGACACATTCAGATAACGCATATAACTTAGATCCCAAAACCATGCAGGAAAGCCATCTGAAATGTTGTTTTCACTGAGCCATAATTCTTCTAAATTTGTCTGTGTTCGAAGCCAAGTTGGAAATTTTGGTCCCAAATGACAAGAGCACATAACAATTGATGAAGCATTAAAAGGAGGAACCCAATGCTGACTCACCTGAAATGAGTTGTAAGATAGATCCAAGTAGTCTAATCTTGTAAGGTTGGCAAAGTGGGCTTCGGTCAAATGATCTGTAAAGGAATTTGAAGCGAGAACCAACTCTTGCAATGCAGATAGCTGAAGAGTTTGTGGGATTGTTCCACTCAAGTTATTGTAACCCACATTAAGTGATGTTAAGCCTTGTAGAGATCTTCTCCCATCTGGTCTATTTTCTGTACACTTAGACCAACTTTCTATTGTATTTACAAGCTCACCAGTAATACTGTTATCAGATATATCTAGCCCATTCAACTTACACAGATTTCCTATAAATCTCGGTATCTTTCTGGTTATACGGTTTGATGCTAATGCCAAATAATGTAGGCTATGAAGCTTGTCAAAGGCATGTGGTTTCTCTCCACTGATCTTGTTAGATGATAGATCTAGAGTTTGTAGGTGGATGAGATTCCCAATGATTTTTGGTATCTCACTGCTGATCTCATTGCCTGATAAATGTAGCACCTGTAGGTGAATTAGATTCCCAATGAATTCTGGTATCTCTCCACTTATATTTATATTGTATGACAAATCTAATTCTACTAAGTTGCGGAGGTTCTTGATGCTTTTCGGTATCTCTCCACAAATTTTGTTTGAAGCCATATGTAGATGTTCCAAATGGCTGAGGTTTCTCAAGTTTTGGAAGAAATCTCTAGTAATTTGATTATAAGACAAATCCAATTCCACAAAGTTGTGGAGGTTCTCGATGCTTCTCCATGTCTGTCCACTAATTTTGTTCCAAGACAAATCCAAATGTTCCAGATGGCTGAGGTTTGCTAAGTTGGAGGAAATTTCTCTGGTAATTTGATTATCAAATAAATCTAAGAATTTCAAGTTATGTAAATCCCCTGTAGCAAATAGTAGCCTATCAGATAAACCACATCCATAAAGATCTAGATGCATGAGACTGCTGATATTGAACAGCCAACATGGTATGGTAGCATTGAGATGGTAATTCCCAAAAAGATCAAGCATGGTGAGAGATGTGAGGTTAACATGTAATATAGAAGCAGACGCAACAGGAAGGTCAGTACAGGACAAACACAAATCTAATAGAGAAGGGAGCATGTTAATCTCGTGAAGCCAGTTGGCTGCCTTTGAGAGGTTGACGCCGCTCAAGTCAAGTGAGTGCAAAGAAGGGATGTTGGAGAGCCAACGAAGGCTATCAACACGTAAGGAGCTCCATCTAGAATCATAAAAATAATAACCATTCCAACTAATGTCGAGGAAGTGCAAGCACGAGAGGTTTCCAAGCTCAGGTGGAATCGATCCACTGAACTTGGCATTGGAGAGGTTGAGATATTCTAAATGCACAAGGGAGCCAATGAATTTAGGAATGGGAGCTCCAGAAAAATTGTTCAAGCTCAAATCCAGATACTTCAAATGCATCAAGTCAAGCAAAGAAGGATTCACCTTACTTGGACCTGAAAATTTCATAGTTTCATATTGGACATCTAAGTCATATGGATATCTGAGATCGAGTTTTACCACATGGCCCGTGATATTGTTGCAGCCCACTCCACTCCATCCGCAGTAGTCATGGTCCTTCCAAGAGGAGAGCCACTGGTCAGGATCGTACATGTCTTCTTTGATGGAAAGTAGAGCTCTCCTTTCATTCTCTATGCAGCTCCCCTCCACCATGGAACCATCTCTGCCACCAAGGCAGAGACAAAAGAGGAAGAGCACGATCAACATGACATGCATAAGAAGTCTGGATGCATTTGAACGCCAACTACTACAAACAGCCATATGAGCAGAACCTCACACCACTCCAAAGAGATGGAAAGAAGGGAGGAAAAGCTATGAGAGGTGGCTTCTCATCACTTGCATGCTCCATTTTTTATATGTCAAGTGATTCCAAAGTATATTCCATCTTATGGAATTGTGGTGATTTGGACACTTGAGCGGGTGCTTGACTTGTGTGGATGTTGTGGTGAGTTGTGCCGGATTTGTTTTTTTCTTGGACCCTTGGAGTCGGACTACTTGCCTTTCCCTGATTACTGAGAAGGTTTAATTCTTGATTCTTTATTCGAGCTAATCTCTTAATTTACTTCTGGTTCTTTTCTAGTGTCTCATATTTATTAGTTTGTTTGAAAGTTAAGAGCAACTTTGATGTATACCTTCCAAGGGTGATTTTCATACGTACATAGCCTGGTGCCTGTGATGTCGATATGGTATATATGAGATTAATTTTTTTTTAATGGTTATTTTGGTAAAATTAAAGGTTTACTTCGGACTTGGTTAGCTTCCTCTTAATTAGTAGAAGGATTGTTAACTTTTCAATGTGTTATAAATAGCAACATAATGTCACCTTTCTAATTCGTCATTACCTTTTGGATGACGAGTACAACCCATTCGTCGTAGTTAGGGGGGTGGGGGGGGGGAGATGGGTGAATATTTTTTATGGGATTTTAAGTACATCATTAGTCGAGGAATGGTTTAGCTGTGCTGCACGTGAAAACTTAGATGGCATTGCATTAATTACACCATGAACCATGAGGTTCATCCAGAATTTCACCATCATGATTTAGTGCATTGGAGGTGATAATTTACAAAATAGGAAGTTCAAATTTTGTTGTGGTATCCAGATCTATATATAGTGGAAACTAGACTTTCCTTGCACCGGAGTTCGAAACAGCATTTTATGCTATAATAATAAATGGTCCATTCTCAAGTCAAGTAAGCGGCTGTCTATTTTTAAGTCAAGTAAACGATGGTCTATTCTCAAGTCAAATGTTAATCCATTTTAAAGTCAAGTAAACGGTAGTCCATTCCAAAGCAATTAGCCATCAGCTTCTCTGTGGTAGTAATATGAGTAGCCGTTTGTCTTTTCAAAATCAAGTATGATCTCCATGCCAGGCTGCTTGAAGGTGATCTTTTCATCTGCATATGAATCAAATTTGAAAAGAAATTCATTTAGAGCAAAACAGAAGTTACAGCATCAAAGAGATAGAAAATAGAGATAGAGATGACAAGGTATTTGCGACATATGTAGTTGTAATTGATCAAGAAATCAAGACTGGGTGGATGAGGTTTCCTGTCGAAATGAAGATTGCAAGGGAGGCGTTAGTTTTTACATAATTCCAAGACATATTCCATCTTATGGAGTTTTGCAGGGTCATTGGATGGAATCTGTTTTCTTTATAGGTGGCAATTGGGTTGGATTGAATAAAATATGGGCCAGATCAGATATAAAGATCAGATCAAGAATTTGTCAACTAAATCTAACCTATTTATCAAATGGGTCAAAAATTCAGCTCTCAATCCGAACTATTTATTAAATAGGTAACCTAATCCGATCTACGTAACACATTTATAAAATAGATCAAGTCAAGTTAAATGAGTTAAAGGGATTAAATAGATTAAATGGAGGGTTAAATAAATCAGAAATGTGTTAAGTAATTTTTAAATAGGTTAAACAGATTAAATAAGTTTTAAATAGATTAAACAGATTGGATTATGATCTAATCCAATTATTAAATATATCAAAGGTCTAAATTTGAATCAAAACAATTTAATAAATAGATCTAAACGGGTTGATCCATTATGATCCAAATTCATTTATGTCCAATCCAAACATACTTAAAGTAAATCGTTCGTGAGTCAGATTGATGAATAGGATCATAAATTACCACCCTTACTTTTCTTATGATTTATAATTTATTTTTTCTCACTAGTTACGAAAAGTAAGATGGGCTATAAGGTTCATGTATAGAAGTTTTGATTTTTACATTAATAAAATTCATCACCTTAAGATAATAAAAAATTCTCTATTTGTGGAAGTCTTGTGGGTTAAAGAGTGCGGCCCACAGGTTTGGACTGTTGCAATTCTTTATTCGAGTTGATATCTTTATTTTTTTGTTGATCTTTTCTAGTGAATATTATCTGTTAAATAACTTTTAAAGATGAAAGTGGATGGAACAGTATTCGTTTGGATCTATTTTTATATCCGAATCTATCCAAATATGGATAGAAATTTGAGCATTCGATTAATATCGATATTCATATCTATATTCAAAAATAGATATGAATATTGATCTAAATATCCAATTCTATTTGTAATTCTTTATAATTTTATATTACTCATGAGCTTTTAAGAGAAATATATAACCACATTCGCATACCATTAACATGATTTACTATTCATTTAATAAATCTTTAATTATGTGATTATAAAATTTAATTATCTGACTTATATCCATATTTATATCAATACTTTCATATTAAATTTATATTTATATCTATTTAAGATAAATATGGATATAAATTTTTATATCCGACTAATATCTAATCAAATTTCAACTCTAATTATTTTGATCTGAAATTTACAGCAGCATTCTGATGTGCACCATCCAACTACAAAGATTGGGTGACTAATCTTGAAAGCAGCCCAATACCTTTGAATTGATATGATTAAATTTTCTTTTAACTATTATTTCTCAATTAGAAAAAAAATCATTAAATTTTGACGTGTTATGACAAGAATTCTAGCATGACATTTTTGTTACATCATTAACTTTCACTGTGCTATGATAAGTGATCTAGTTTAATGTAACACCCCGACCCAAAATTGGGCCCAGAATCAACCACGGCCCATAAAAAAAAAAAAAAAAAAAAAAAAAAAAAAAAAGAGGGGAAACAGAAGGAGACTCCCGAAGGGAGTCTTCTTCTCCGATGAATCCCGATCGGAGAAGAGCTCTAGGACTCCAAGGATTCTCTATAAATCCCCTTCTCTCCTCCCTCCAAAGGATCCTAGAGCCCGGCCTCCTCTCTTCTTCCTCCCTCTTTCTTTCTCGTTTTATCAATTTTCTTAGACCCGTGCTCACCGAAAATTGGAAACAGAGACACTGCCGGAGCTCGAGGTAAGCCCCTCCCCTTCTTCCTCTCCCTCTTCCCTTTCTCCCCTGGCCCGAGGCCTCGCTGCCGGCCACCGACTTTGCCGAAAATCAGTCGCAAAAGAAATCCCCTATTTTCTGAATTTTTCCTTGATTTTGCCGGCCGTCCATTGCTCCACCGCTGCCTCCACCCGCTGCTGGACCTCCAACGAAGCCGCCGCCTTCGCCAGACTCGAGCCACTGAATCCTCTCTGGTCTTCCCCCTGTTTCGGCCCAAGGGAGGCCACGGGAAGAAGAAGAAAAGAAGAAGAAGAAGAAGAAAAGAAAAGAAAAGAAAAAGGAAAAAGGAAAAGAAAAAGAAAAAGAAAAAGAAAAGGAAAAAGAGAAAAAGGAAAAGAAAAGAAAAGAAAAGAAAAGAAAAGAAAAAAAAATAGAAAAAAGAAGAAGAAGAAGAGATAGAATTTTCCTCTCTCTCCTTTCTTCCTCTTTTCTCTCTCCTCTCTCTACCTTCTCTCTCCAGTTTCTCTCTTTAGATTCTCTCCTTATTTTCTCTCTCTAGACTTTTTCTCTTTTTATGGATTTTGTCTCTCTAGAGTCTTTCTCATTCTTTGATTGCATCACAGACCCTAGGATATATTTGAAATAAAAATATGATGAATTGAGATTGCTCCGAAATTCGTGCAGTAGATCTGATCCCAGTCCGATCCTATTCGAAATTGTAACACTTGATTCATATTGAGTCATCCTGATAGGACCTCTGATGATCTCGATCATGAGTGCCTCATCGGAAGGATACGAAGGTTTCTATCTCCACTTTCTCTCTCTATTTTCTTTCTCTAGAATTTTCTCTCTCTTCATGGATTTTCTCTCTCTAAAAGTCTTATGGATCAGTGGAGGATCATGATACATAGACAAATCCTAAATTTGGTTAATCTTGAGAGAGGTCCTAGAAGTGTGTTATTAGGATCGATTATCGGTAATTTTCTCTATATATGATTTTTATATTTAATCAGGGTTATGAAGAGATGATTGTCTGCATATGATATCGAGAGGAATATTTTGTTAAAAAAATTCATAAAACATTGATTTCTATGCTTGGATCAGTCACTGGTAAAAGTAAGAATCCCTGTACATGATCATCATTATATATGTTATTTTATCGTTGGTTTTATCTCATTGATTTTGCATCGTTGGATTTGAGATCGATGAATTTGTTATATCTGAGACACTGTTATTTATTTATGTGATTTTGAGCATGAGTATGCTATATCAATACATATGTATCAGTGATTGATGGCATGATTATGTGTATGACATATTTATTACACTGCAAAAGTTGAATTGATTAATGAAGTCAAATATTATAATTTCATGAAAATGAAAAGAAAGAGAAATATGGTTTGGACTGGCCTTGTCATGGGGAATAGCCTACCAGGAGCTTATGCCTGGGATAGTCCCCACAGGCTTATATGTGGAAGAATATGATCCGAGAAAGATCATGAAGAATCTGATCCGAGAAAGATCATGAATGATTTGATCTGAGAAAGATCATGGCCACTTTGATCCGAGAAAGATCATGAATATTTCAATCCGAGGAAGATCACAGAAATCGATCTGAATAAAAGATCATCGCATGATCCTGGTAGTCCAAAACCAAAACCAAAACCAAAGCCAAAGCCAAAGCCAAAAAGAAAAAGATTAAAGACGATGTGATAATAGAAGAAAATAGAAAGATAAGACATGAAATAATCGTTGAATAAAATTGTTTCACTTATTTAACATATGATGATGCATCTCTTTTGATAAAATAGATAAATTATAAATATTTACAGTATACTGGACAGTGAACATCGGCGTTTATGTGTTATTGCTTATCTTTATTTTCAGATTATATTATTATATTGGTGTGATATGGGAATTCTTACTGGACTGTAAAGCTCACACCCCTTCATCTTTCTTTTTCTCTCAGAGTTACAAGATGTCCATGGTTGGCTATGGTATGGATTTGTGAGTGAACGGATGCATAGATAGAGTACCGTTGATACTTGATCAGAGGATTGAAGGAATGTTAATTGTAATTATGCAAGTTTTATGAATTATTGTTGAAATAAATTATTATGGTTGATAAGGTTGTAATGATTTAATTTAGCCTTGCATATTCTTTAGGGCTTACTCTAAAGAGTATGCGGCCATCACGTATCCGACCCATGTGTTGGGTTCGGGGCGTGACAGAATGGTATCAGAGCTTAGGTTATGATCATTGGAGATTACGATATAAATGATTAGGATGTGATAGAATAATATCAGAGCTTAAGTTTAAGATCACCAGAGATTATAAGAGATATTAAAACTTTATATAAGATTAGTAGGATGTGACAGAGTGGCATCTGAGCTTAAGAGCTTAGGTTATGATTATTTAGAGATAATGATACAAGTGATTAGGATATGATAGAACAGTACTAGAGCTCAGGTTTAAGGTCACTAAGGATTGTCATATAAGTGATATCAAAACTTTAAGATTTTAATCAATAGAGTATGATAGATAATATTAGAAGTCTGAGGTTATAATCATTAAGGATGTAATAGAATGATATTACAATTTAGGTTATGATCATTAGAGAATATGATTTAAGTGGTATTTAAGCTTAAGATTATAATTATTTGAAATTATGACTTTAGTGATATTTAAACTTAGGTTATGATCACGAGGAACATGATAGATATAAAAGAGAAGATTCAATATTTAGATTTTGAATCGATAGATATTAAGATAAAATTTATGTATAAGTAGCATATGATATCCATAATAAAATTGACGAGTTATATCTTAGATTTCAATTAGTAAGGTTGACCTAAGTATGAAAAGAGTTGACCTTGAAATGAAGTAGGAGGTATTGATAAGTTATGTTGAGTATACTTGATGATTTTGGAATGCTAAACTTATATGGAAGAAAATCATAATAATTTTTTTTGATTTTGATGTTAATTATCTGAGCATTATAAATTTTAAATTTATCAAAAGGAAGTTAGGATATGGTCTAAGAAGAAATTTCATCATATGAGAGAGAAATATTTTTGAGCATTGAACCTATAAGAGGATCATATATGAAACTCAATTTTAAATGAAAAAATATACTTGAATTTTTTTATGAGAATATGAGATACACATCTTAGTGAAATCTTTGGTTACTCAAAATATTATATTCTGAATATGATTCCTTGATCTTTCCAGTTGCATTGAATTTCAGGACAAAATCTTACTTTTCTAAGTGGATCAAAAGTATTTTGATATTGTTGTTAAATTAAAGAAGAAAATTTATTTTGTCAGAGTATGATATACAGGTTATGATGAAATCTTTAATAATTCATATTATTATCTTTGGATTAGATTTTTTTTTAATTTTTCTTGTGATTGTTGAAGATGGTGGAGTTTATTAATTATTCAAGTCAAAGTTTGAATTTTTTTAAAATTAAACTAAGACATCTTGCTAGTGTTAAATTTTGAATGACTTATACATGGGATAAGATTTTGTATGGATTTATTGATTAATATTAAGGGTTGTGATGAAGGGAGCTCTATAAGAAATAATCAAGTTGATTCTACTTACAAGGATGTTGGCTTGAGCTCTTCTAGTTTGTCAAGTTAGAAATTAACTCTTTTAAAAAGGAAGATTGATTTAGAATTATCTAAATGATTGTAAGGTAAAACTAAGGTTAACTCCAATTGATTCTAGACATGTTGGATTCTTGAAGAGTGATGAAACTTATACAATGATTTCAAATATAGGAAGTGGATCAAGATTTAATTTTTATATGCTATACCCAAAGGTAGTAAAGATAAAGAAACTTAAAATTTTACTGTAAGTCTTATATGAAATTTGAAGGTTGGATTTATTCTGGGTCGATCTAATATATAAAGATATTTTTATCTTTGATATAATTATATAATTTGATAAATTAAGATCAGAGTGCACAGCAAAAATATGGTGGATTAAATTAATTAGAAATATTAATCTTTTAAATCAAAAGATATTATGATGAAATACATTAGTTGTAAACAAGGAAGGATTTTATTGATAATGAAAGGATGCTATAAATTTTGATCTAATCTGATCATAGCCGGATAATTTTTGTCAGTAGGTTGCTTCATTGTAGATAATGCCAAAAAATTTTAGACATCTCAAGTTACAGCTTAAAAATTCTGATATTAGTTCAAACTTAGAATGTCTTGACACAGATCTCATATTTTTTTTTAAATTTAATATTGTTACTCGAACTGATATAGAAGATTGAGATTTTTTTTTAAGATGAGAGTCAACATATAAAATTTGTTGGAAGGTCAAGAGAAGAAAGAAATCGATGATTGTGAAGAGTGCCCAATGTTTGACTTTTATTTATTTTTCTATCAAGGATAGCCTGAGATAATTATGAATTTGAGTGGAATGTATTAGACAAATAATGGTGGTATATTAATACAAGTCTAAAATGTTACGGTTCTTCGAAAAAGTTGAGAAATCAATAAGAAGGGATGAGTTTGAAATTTTAAATAAATTTTGTTATAACAAGATCATGAGAAATAAATAATATATAAGACATTATTGTAAGCTTGAGAACGACATGAAGAATGTATACTTTGAAATATATCTCAAACAACATAACTTAATTTTGAGGATGAAATTATTTGAAGGGAGGGAGAATGTAACACTCCGGCCCAAAATTGGGCCCAGAATCAGCCACGACCCATAAAAAAAAAAAAAAAAAAAAAAAAAGAGGGGAAACGGAAGGAGACTCCCGAAGGGAGTCTTCTTCTCCGATGAATCCCGATCGGAGAAGAGCTCTAGGACTCCAAGGATTCCCTATAAATCTCCTTCTCCCCTCCCTCCAAAGGATCCCAGAGTCCGGCCTCCTCTCTTCTTCCTCTCTCTTTCTTTCTCATTTTATCGATTTTCTTAGACCCATGCTCACCGAAAATTAGAAACGGAGACACTGCCGGAGCTCGAGGTAAGCCCCTCCCCTTCTTCTTCTCCCTCTTCCCTTTCTCCCCTGGCCCAAGGCCTCGCCGCCGGCCACCGACTTTGTCAAAAATCAGTTGCAAAAGAAATCCCCTATTTTCTGAATTTTCCCTTGATTTTGCTGGCCGAACCTTGCCGTCGGCCGTCCATTACTCCACCGCCGCCTCCACCCGCTGCCGGACCTCCGACGAAGCCGCCGCCTTCGCCGGAGTCGAGCCACTGAATCCTCTCTGGTCCTCCCCCTGTTTCGGCCCAAGGGAGGCCGCAAGAAGAAGAAGAAAAGAAGAAGAAGAAGAAGAAGAAGAAAAGAAAAGAAAAAGGAAAAAGGAAAAGAAAAAGAAAAAGAAAAGGAAAAAGAGAAAAAGGAAAAGAAAAAAAAGAAAAGAAAAGAAAAGAAAACAAAAATAGAAAAAGAAGAAGAAGAAGAAGAAGAAGAGAGAGAATTTTTCTCTCTCTCCTTTCTTCCTCTTTTCTCTCTCCTCTCTCTACCTTCTCTCTCCAGTTTCTCTCTCTAGATTCTCTCCCTATTTTCTCTCTCTAGACTTTTTCTCTTTTTATGGATTTTGTCTCTCTACAGTCTTTCTCATTCTTTGATTGCATCACAGACCCTAGGATATATTTGAAATAAAAATATGATGAATTGAGATTGCTCCGAAATTCATGCAGTAGATCTGATCCCAGTCCGATCCTATTCGAAATTGTAACACTTGATTCATATTGAGTCATCCTGATAGGACCTCTGATGATCTCGATCATGAGTGCCTCATCGGAAGGATACGAAGGTTTCTCTCTCCACTTTCTCTCTTTATTTTCTCTCTCTAGAATTTTCTCTTTCTTCATAGATTTTCTCTCTCTAGAAGTCTTATGGATCAGTGGAGGATCCTGATACATAGACAAATCCTAAATTTGGTTAATCCCGAGAGAGGTCCTAGAACTGTGTTATTAGGATCGATTATCGGTAATTTTCTCTATATATGATTTTTATATTTGATCAGGGTTATGAAGAGATGATTGTCTGCATATGATATCGAGAGGAATATTTTGTTAAAAAAATTCATAAAACATTGATTTCTATGCTTGGATCAGTCACTGGTAAAGGTAAGAATCCCTGTACATGATCATCATTATATATGTTATTTTACCATTGGTTTTATCTCATTGATTTTGCATCGTTGGATTTGAGATCGATGAATTTATTATATCTGAGACATTGTTATTTATTTATGTGATTTTGAGCATGAGTATGCTATATCAATACATATGTATCAGCGATTGATGGCATGATTATGTGTATGACATATTTATTACACTGCAAAAGTAGAATTGATTAATTAAGTCAAATATTATAATTTCATGAAAATGAAAAGAAAGAGAAATATGGTTTGGACTGGCCTTGTCATGTGGAATAGCCTGCCAGGAGCTTATGCCTGGGACAGTCCCCACAGGCTTATATGTGGAAGAATATAATCCGAGAAAGATCATGAAGAATATGATCTGAGAAAGATCATGAATGATTTGATCTGAGAAAGATCATGGCCACTTTGATCCGAGAAAGATCATGAATATTTCGATCCGAGGAAGATCACAGAAATCGATCCGAATAAAAGATTGTCACATGATCCTGGTAGTCCAAAACCAAAATCAAAACCAAAGCCAAAGCCAAAGCCAAAAAGAAAAGGATTAAAGACGATGTGATAATAGAAGAAAATAGAAAGATAAGACATGAAACAATCGTTGAATAAAATTGTTTCACTTATTTAACATATGATGATGCATCTCTTTTGATAAAACAGATAAATTATAAATATTTGCAGTATACTGGACAGTGAACATCGGCTTTTATGTGTTATTGCTTATCTTTATTTTCATATTATATTATTATATTGGTGTGATATGGGAATTCTTACTGGGCTGTAAAGCTCACACCCCTTCATCTTTCTTTTTCTCTCAGAGTTACAAGATGTCCATGGTTGGCTATGGTATGGATTTGTGAGTGAACGGATGCATAGATAAAGTACCGTTGATACCTGATCAGAGGATTGAAGGAATGTTAATTGTAATTATGCAAGTTTTATGAATTATTGTTGAAATAAATTATTATGGTTAATAAGGTTGTCATGATTTAATTTGGTCTTGTATATTCTTTAGGGCTTACTCTAAAGAGTGTGCGGCCATCACGTATCCGACCCGTGTGTTGGATTCGAGGCGTGACTTTTAACCTTTTGGAACTACCAAAACAAACAGCGTGGATGGATATGCGGAACTTTTGGAACTAGCATGCGAATGGTTGTGGTTGCTATGTCCCATGCCAAGCTATGATCCAGGTGTGCTGCTAAACGAAGTAGTCAATATTCAAGTACTGCAGGCCTGATCATTACAGTTCATTCACACCTTAATTTTAGTACTCATATTCCAAAAGAACCACAAAACATTGCAGTAATCAATGTTCTATTCTGGGGTCAATTTGATCTTCATTAATCTGTTTTTTGTTGCATCTGGACCTGCAGCAGAAGATCAACTTCTGCTCTTCAGCGATCTAAAGTACATAGTATGCAGTAATAAATGGTCTGTTCTGATCAAGTCAAGTTAGCTAGTCATTACCTTCATAACTCAAGTAAACTATGGACTTCTGTTATGACTGGCAGCGATTTTTGTGAGCTGCTACCCAAAACATTCATGCTGGGCGGCAAAGAAGTTGTTTCATAGTCGATATAATTTTCGAAAAATACATTTAGGTCCTCTAATTAAATTTTATTAGGTAACTAAACAACAAGAATTGCACTTTGTCCCATAGAAGTGACCGGAATTATTGTCCCTGTCATCGTAGCTTAAATCATGTGATCGAGATACGGGTGGATAAGGGTTCCAGGTGGAGCATAGCTTGCAAGGAAACTTCTCCCCAATATATATTTAAAAATTACTTCTTTAGCTTCTAATATATATATATATAGTTAGAAACTATAATCGCCAAATGGCTATCGGATGTTTTTTCCTGTTAACTGTAAGATTTCTAAGAATCCAACATTTTCACTAACACCTATGAGGGGTCTCCCAGGAGAGATAATTCCTTTTTATAGCCCAAATTGCGTACCAGCCTAATCTATCAAAAATATAAATAATACGATAATTTGTTATTATGAGCCCCTGTTTGTTACTACTATACGACAAGAAATAGGTATAATTGCTTAAGAGAAATATTAGCATGGACCAACTACATCTTGAGTCAAGGCATATTTATATTCTTTTTATTTCAATATGGTAGCCTTCCTGTCATGCTATTACGGGACACATTCAGATAACGCATATAACTTAGATCCCAAAACCATGCAGCAAAGCCATCTGAAATGTTGTTTTCACTGAGCCATAATTCTTCTAAATTTGTCTGTTCGAAGCCAAGTTGGAAATTTTGGTCCCAAATGACAAGAGCACATAACAATTGATGAAGCATTAAAAGGAGGAACCCAATGCTGACTCACCTGAAATGAGTTGTAAGATAGATCCAAGTAGTCTAATTTTGTAAGGTTGGCAAAGTGGGCTTCGGTCAAATGATCTGTAAAGGAATTTGAAGCGAGAACCAACTCTTGCAGTGCAGATAGCTGACTCAGAGTTTGTGGGATTGTTCCACTCAAGTTATTGTAACCCACATTAAGTGATGTTAAGCCTTGTAGAGATCTTCTCCCATCCGGTCTATTTTCTGTACACTTAGACCAACTTTCTATTGTATTTACAAGCTCACCAGTAATACTGTTATCAGATATATCTAGCCCATTCAACTTACACAGATTTCCTATAAATCTCGGTATCTTTCCAGTTATATGGTTTGATGCTAATGCCAAATAATGTAGGCTATGAAGCTTGTCAAAGGCATGTGGTATCTCTCCACTGATCTTGTTAGATGATAGATCTAGAGTTTGTAGGTGGATGAGATTCTCAATGATTTTTGGTATCTCACCACTGATCTCATTGCCTGATAAACGTAGTACCTGTAGGTGAATTAGATTCCCAATGAATTCTGGTATCTCTCCACTTATATTTATATTGTATGACAAATCTAATTCCACCAAGTTGCGGAGGTTCTTGATGCTTTTCGGTATCTCTCCACAAATTTTGTTTGAAGCCATACGTAGATGTTCCAAATGGCTGAGGTTTCCCAAGTTTTGGAAGAAATCTCTAGTAATTTGATTATAAGACAAATCCAATTCTACCAAATTGTGGAGGTTCTCGATGCTTCTCGGTATCTTTCCACTAATTTTGTTCCAAGACATATCTAGATGTTCCAGGTGGCTGAGGTTTGCTAAGTTGGGAAAAATTTCTCTGGTAATTTGATTCTCAAACAAATATAAGATTTTCAAATTTTGTAGATCCCCTGTAGAAAATAGTAGTCTATCAGGTAAACCACATCCTCCAAGATCAAGATGCACAAGATTGCTAATATTGAACAGCCAATATGGTACGGTAGCATTGAGATGGTAATTCCAAGAAAGATCAAGCATGGTGAGAGATGTGAGGTTAACATGTGATATAGAAGCAGATGCAATAGGGAGGTCAGTATAGGACAAACACAAATCTAATAGAGAAGGGAGCATGTTAATCTCATAAAGCCAGTTGGTTGCCTTGGAGAGGTTGACGCAACTCAAGTCTAGCGAGTGCAAAGAAGGAATGTTGGAGAGCCAACGAAGGCTATCAGCACGTAAGGAGGTCCATCTAAAATTATAAAAATCATAACCATTCCAACTAATGTCAAGGAAGTGCAAGCGCGAGAGGTTTCCAAGCTCAGGTGGAATGGATCCGCTGAAATCGGCATAGGAGAGGTTGAGATATTCTAAATGTACAAGGGAACCAATGAATTTAGGAATGGGAGCTCCAGAAAAATTGTTCAAGCTCAAATCCAAATACTTCAAATGCATCAAGTCAAGCAAAGAAGGATTTACCTTACTTGGACCTAGAAATTTCATAGTTTCATATTGGACATCTAAGTCATATGGATATATGAGATCGAGTTTTACCATATGGCTTGTGATATTGTTGCAGCCCACTCTACTCCATCTGCAGCGGTCCTTCCAAGAGGAGAGCCACTGGTCAGGATCGTACATGTCTTCTTTGATGGAAAGCAGAGCTCTCCTTTCACTCTCTATGCAGCTCCCCTCCACCATAGAACCATCTCTACCACCAAGGCAGAGACATAAGAGGAAGAGCACGATCAACGTGACATGCATAAGAAATCTGGATGCATTTGAATGCCAACTACTACAAACAGCCATATGAGCAGAACCTCACACCACTCCAAAGAGATGGAAAGAAGGGAGGAAAAGCTATGAGAGGTGGCTTCTCATCACTTACATGCTCCTTTTTTTATATGTCAAGTGATTCCAAAGTATATTCCATCTTATGGAATTGTGGTGATTTGGACACTTGAGCCGGATGTTGTGGTGAGTTGTGTCGGATAAGTTTTTTCTTGAACCCTTGGGGTCGAACTATTTGCCTTTCCCTGATTACTGAGAAGTTTTAATTCTTGATTCTTTATTCGAGCTAATCTCTTAATTTGCTTTTGGTTCTTTTCTAGTGTCTCGTATTTATTAGTTTGTTTGAAAGTTAAGAGCAACTTTTGATATATACCTTCCGGGGTTATTTTCATACGTACATAGCCTGGTGCTTGTGATGTCGATATGGTATATATGAGATTTTTTTTTAATGGTTATTTTGGTAAAATTAAAGGTTTACTTCAGACTTGGTTGGCTTCCTCTTAATTAGTAGAAGGATTGTTAACTTTTCAATGTGTTATAATGTCACCTTTCAGATTCGTCATTACCTTTTGGATGACGAGTACAACCCATTCGTTGTAGTTAGGGGGGTGGGGGGGGAGATGGGTGAAAATTTTTTATGGGATTTTAAGCACATCATGAGCCGAGGAATGGTTTAGCTGTGCTGCACATGAAAACTTAGATGGCATTGCATTAATTACACCATGAACCATGAGGTTCATCCAGAATTTCACAATCATGATTTAGTGCATTGGAGGTGATAATTTACAAAATAGGAAGTTCAAATTTTGTTGTGTGGTATCCTTGCACCAGAGTTCGAAATAAATGATCCATTCTCAAATGTAAATGATCATCCATTCTCCAGAAAATAAATGGTCCATTCTCAAGTCAAGTAAATGGTTGTCTATTTTTAAGTCAAGTAAACGATGGTCCATTCTCAAGTCAAATGTTAATCCAGTTTAAAGTCAAGTAAACGGTAGTCCATTCCAAAGCAATCAGCCATCAGCTTCTCTATGGTAGTAATATGAGCTGTTGTCTTTTGAAAATCAAGTAAACCATGCATTGATGTATTACATGCTAGGCAGCTTGAAGGTGATCTTTTCGTCAGCATATGAATCAAATTTGAGAAGAACTTCATTTAGAGCAAAACAGAAGTTACGACACCAAAGAGATAGAAAATAGAGATAAAGATGACAAGGTATTTGCGACATATGTAGTTGTAATTGATCAAGAAATCAAGACTGGGTGGATGAGGTTTCCGGTTGAAATGAAGCTTGCAGGGGAGGCGATAGTTTTTACGTAATTCCAAGACATATTCTATCTCATGGAGTTTTGCAGGATCCTTAGATGGAATCTGTTTTGTTTATAGGTGGCAATTGGGTTGGATTGAATCAAAAATGGGCCGGATCAGATATAAAGATCAGATCAAGAATTTGTCAACTAAATCCAACCTATTTATCAAATGAGTCAAAAATTCAGCTCTCAATCCAAACTATTTATTGAATAGGTAACTTAATCCGATCCACATAACTCATTTATAAAATAGATCAAGTCATGAGCTTAAACGAGTTAAACGGATTAAATAGATTAAATGGATTGGGTTAAATAAATTAGAAATATATTAAATAATTTTTAAATAGGTTAAACAGATTAAACAAATTTTAAATAGATTAAATACGTCGGATTATGACCTATCCCAATTATTAAATATATCAAAGGTCTAAATTTGAATCCAAGCCATTTAATAAATAGATCTAAACAAGTTGATCCATTATGATCCGAATTCATTTGTGTCAAATCTAAACCTACTTAAACTAAATCGTTCGTGAGTCATATTGATGAATAGGATCATAAATTACCGTCCTTACTTTTCTCATGATTTATAATTTATCTTTTTTCACTGGTTATGAAAAGTAAGATGGGCTATAAGGTTCATGTATAGAAATCTTGATTTTTACATTAGTAAAATTCATAACCTTAAGATAATAAAAAATTCACTATTTGCGGAAATCATATGGGTTAAAGAGCGCAGCCAATAAGTTTGGGCTGTCGCGATTCTTTATTCGAGTTGATCTCTTTATTTTCTTTGTTGATATTTTCTAGTGAATATTATCCATTAAATTACTTTTAACGATGAAAGTGGATCAAACAATATTCATTTGGATCCATTTTTATATCCGAATCTATCCAAATATGGATAGAAATTTGAGCATCCGATTAATATCGATATTCATATCTATATTCAAAAATAGATATGAATATGGATCTAAATATCCAATTCTATTTGTAATTCTTTGTAATTTTATATTACTCATGAGCTTTTAAGAGAAATATATAACCACATTCGCATACCATTAACATGATTTACTATCCACTTAATAAATCTTTAATTATGTGATTATAAAATTTAATTATCTGACTTATATCCATATTTATATCAATACTTTCATATTAAATTTATATTTATATCTATTTAAGATAAATATGGATATAAATTTTTATATCCGACTAATATCTAATCAAATTTCAGCTCTAATTATTTTGATCTGAAATTTACAGCAGCATGTGCACCATCCAACTACAAAGATTGGGTGACTAATCTTGAAAGCAGCCCAATACCTTTGAATTGATATGATTGATTTTTCTTTTAACTATATGACAAGAAATAGGTATAATTGCTTATGAGAAATATTAGCATGGACCAACTACATCTTGAGTCAAGGCATATTTATATTCTTTTTATTTCAATATAGTTTGAGAAAATTTTCACAGATCTATGCTGCACGTTATATAGTAATTGAGGGTCTACTCCCAAGTCAAATAAATAAGTGTCCGTTCTCTTAGTCAAATAAACTGTACGTGGACTGCATGGTGTGACTAGTCCTGATTTTTATGTCAATGTAACTAGCAACGTCCTCCACGTCACACTATTAGATGGCTTCTTCTCATCCTTTAGCATACGGCAAGACTTTAGACTTGTCAAAGCAATGACGTAGAACGTGATCTGGTGGCAAGTAGCTTGCAAGGAATCATGTCTATAATCAGCCGTATCTACCTTCACCACTTTCTAATTCCTAATTTAGTATTTTTAGTCTGGTGGCAAGTAGCTTGCAAGGAATCATATCTACAATCAGCCGTATCTACCTTCACACTTTCTAATTCCTAATTTAGTATTTTTAGTCTAGTATTAACGTACCATTTGCAAACAACATAGATTTTGAGAAATATTGACAGATCATTTATAATAAGATCACTCCACTCAAATACTAACGCTTACCCCTAAGGACACCTAGCATCACTGTTAGCCATTTCCTTTCTCTTGATGGAACACAATTAATTAGCTCATTCCTTAAGATTTTTGTCATGCACTAACTTTATAAGACTTCCAGTTTTGGATAATTCTTATGTATAGACCAGATCACTGCCGACATATTACCATGATTTTATCTCATCATCTATGGCAGTACTGGAGAAGTCAGTTGAGATCTTAGTTGTAGCCTCATCTTAAGCACCAGAATAGAAGATTGATTGGATGGTTCTAATCACTGGAATTTGTAATGGACTTTCGCTGCACAATAGATCTAAACTGTGCAAATTTTATGCAGTGTAAATGATAGTCCATTCTCGAGTCAAGGTAAATGATAGTCCATTCTCAAGTCAAGTAAAAGATAGTCTATTTTCAAGTCAAATAAATTTGCATTCCATTATCAAATCAAGTAAATGGTAATCCATTCTCAAGTAAATGGTAGTCCATTTTTAGGTCAGGTAGACGATAATCCATCCTCAAGTCAAAGTAAATGGTGATCTATTCTCAAGTCAAACAAATCAGGTAAATGGTAATCCATTCTCAAGTAAATGGTGGTCCATTTTTAGGTCAGGTAGATGATAATCCATCCTCAAGTCAAAGTAAATGGTGATCTATTCTCAAGTCAAACAAATCAGCCATTAGCTTTTTCTCGTGGTACTCATATCGGTTACTAATTTCACAAGTCAAGTAACCATGCATGGAAATATCTCATGTGAGTAGTCATATGAAAATCCATGCAATGTCGCAGAATGCAATTTGAAATGGAATTTCACTTGTATTCTATTAATTAAATTTTCTCAAGTAAATGATAGGACACGAACTTTGTCGCGAGATACACGACAAGAAGTATTTGCACATATATTGGGGTGAGGGATCAAGATATGGGTGTGTAAGATTTTCAGGTGAAATGAAGCTTGCATGGGAAATCCCTCTCTATATACGCTATAGTTTGTGTTTATGATTCCATATTACCACTCAAATGCCAGCATAAATTTTTAAAAAGGAGTGTTTGGTACTTCAGTTTATTCAACTTCAAACATATGAAGGTGTCATGTTGGTTACCAGTAAAATATCTTGGTAATTCCTACTAGAGAGTTAAAAGATACAATAAAATATAACTTTCTAAAGTTGTCCAAAGATGCAACAGTGGAGGAAGATAATGGAGCCGTGCTGGGCTTTAGGCCAGGCCTGAAGGGCTTTGGGTCAGAATTGGGTCGAGTCCGAGCAATCCATAGCCGAGTGAACTTTTTAAGAAATTAAGGATTAAGGAATACCGTTCAAGGCAGATGGGATACTGGTCTCCCTTCTCTAGAGTTGCTGATATGTTTGTTTTTTTCCATACATATGTGGGTCTTGTTTGTAACCATTAGAGTAACCTTTTACCATTCCGAAACTCTTGTAGGAGGAGATATAATTGTCAAGGTCAGCATTAATATGCATTTGCAGATCCAAGGCTAATTTTGCTGGAGATCAAAATTTTATGGTACGACGATTTTCCTGACAGACTTATAGCATTGTTTACAATGTTCCAACAATAGTTGGATGCCTAACATCTCTAGTAAGTTTATACTTGCTTGAATGATCTAGATGTTAAACTATTCAGTTCTGTTGTCAAATTAATTAAAATATTGATGCACCAGTTGAAGAATAAGAGATACTTTTTTTTTTTCTTTTGGTAGACAAGGATAAGGAGGTGCCTGCATGTTTTTGGCAAACTATGGATTGTTCATTTTAACAAATTGAGACATGAGTTTGGTTTACAATGTAATGGTTGATTACTCTCAGCAAGAATACATAATATATTAACAATTGTCGACTGTGCAACTTATTTTATATAAATTTTAGAATTATAATTTTATTAAAAATTAGTATTTTTATGCTTGTATTATAATTATATTATCTCAAATAGTGGTTACAACAAAACATGTGCAACATAGGTGCCTACTTACTATTGCACATAAATGTTCCAGTGAGAGATGATTGATATTGGCATATCTATTTAATCAATGCATTTTACTTTTAGCTATTGTTTTTCTCAAGGGTTTTGCTCACATAAATCCTAAGATATCAATTGTCCTAATGATCGAGTGATAGCAATCAAGAATGACTAGGATTTTATTTATACCTTATCTCGACAATCCAACTGGTGGTCAAACCTAGGGCTATTAACGAATCGAACACAATCAAACACGCCACTGTTCAGGATCGACTGTTTCGAACTACTGTTTAGTTCATGTTTGGTTTGGGTTCGAACGTATTTGAGAGAACTCTATTTGAGATTGATTTCTTTAAGCTCATTATGTTCGAATTAGGCTCGAGTTCGGCTCATCTAGAGTAACATAAAAAATAAATATTCAAAGAAAATAAAAAAAAATAAAAAAAATTAAAGAAGACAACCATGTTGACTCTGTGCAAGATGACCGTTCATATCTTGCTGGGCTTTTCTAACTACTCCACCAAATGCTGGAATCCTCCCGACCACTGTCGGAATATTCCCTCCCTGATGCTGACGGCTTGCGCCTCCTCACCGAAGACACCTCCAAGCCACCGAACATCGTCGAGTCCTCCACTGTTCGCCTCGTAGGGAAGCCATCGCATCGAACCAACCTCGGCACCTGCGGCCTCCACAACCTCGACCACTGCAAACCTCCATCTCTGCACCAAAAACCTTAGCTTCGAGAGCTGCGACAATGGTGGGATCAAGATCAAAGAGATCGATGGGGGGGGAACGTCGGAGGAGAATGATCGGAGACTGAAGGTACGATCGTGGGGGAGGAGGAGGAGACTGCGGCGATGGAGGGCGGAGGCGAAGTTCCCACCACTGCTGCTGTGGCTGGTGGGGTGGGACGGACGGCAGAGCCGGTTCATGCATGTGGTGTGGGAGGACGGTTGGATCGTGCTCACGAAAGTCCAGATCGAGCAACTGAGTATCCTCCATGCCTCCCACTACGAAGAGAGGTGGAGAGGTCGAGAGATGAAATGAAATGAAATGAGGCTATCAGAGGGTTAGGGTTTGAGTGTAAGAGAGCATATATAGGCTAGGGTTAATTGATCAATGGATCACCACCATCAGATCATTGATCCAATAGTGATAAACAAGGCCTTCTTCAGCTGCTGGATCAATGATCCGACAGTGATTATTAAGGCTTATGTATAAAATGCTATAATGCACATTATACATCATATATACTAAAATATATATACTAAAAAATTCATAAAAAAGTAAATATATTAGTATAATATGTATATAAATATATATAAAATATAAAATTTATTTATTTATTTTATCATATTTTTATCAATCTGAACACGATTGAACAAAGGCTTGTTCTAGTTTGGATCGTTAAGGTATCTACTTTCAAAATCTTGCTTGTGTTTGGTTCTATAGTTTAACAAGCAAGTCGAACATGACTCGAAAATGATTCGAATATTTCGAATGAATCGAACAATGAGCTAGACTAACAGCCCTAGTTAAAGCAAGTACCAAATGGACTAGACTTTCATGAAAACATAATAAATAAGTATCACATGACCCTTGCTGGATAGGGCAAATGAATCATACTAAGTGAAAAATTGGAGATTGAAAAGGCAAGATAAAATAATGATATAGATAGATCAAAGAATTAGAACTTGATTATGATTAATTGTTATGCAGCAGTACAAACCACAAGCCGAAGAACATCATAGTTTGGTTTGTAGTTATAATGTACAAAAGTGAACTATCAAAACCATTGAAGATGGACAATCACTATAAGAAAATAGACTATTAGCGATGGCTAATTGCCATCACTAATATCAGGATTACTGTCGCTAATACTATTAGTGACAGACTCCCGTCGCTAAAAGTTTATCAAAAATAATGTCGTTGCTAATTACTATGATTAGCGATAGTAAAATCTTCCATCGCTAATAACAATAATTAGTGACTGTATTAGCAGAAAAAAATTGTTGCTAATAATTCAAATTTTTTATTAATTAAAATTTTAAAAATTATTAACGATGGCACTGTCATCGCTAATGCTATCGCTAATTTTTTTAAATTTTTTAATAAAAAATTTAAAAAATTATTAGCAATAGCACCTACATTGCTAATGTCATCACTAATAATTTTTTATTTTTTCAAAAAAAATTATAATTAAATATTTTAAAATCTATTTTAATCACAGTAACAAGTAATAATATTTTTTAAAATCTATTATAAATAAAATAATAATTATTTATCATAATCATAAATATAAAATTAATTAAATTATATTAAAAATATAAATTATATAATTGTATAAATTTATACTACTTTATAAGTATCAAAATTGCATACATATCTCTAAAAAAAATCATGTGAGGTTCTCCTCATCATCTTCTTCATCCTCCTTCTGCTCCTCTATATCGTCTCTAGCAGCTGGTGGATGAGAGCCAGATGTCCAAGTATCTTGTAACAAAAAAAATAAAATATTATTAATAAGTTTCGATACAAAATGTATATATCGATACGAAAATATATATTTCGATATACTAATCTAATTCTCAAACAGATTGTTCCTACACGTTCCATTCGATGATATGGAACTATAGACATTCCTCGATCCATCGATTGGATAGTTAGATTAAATTTTTATCTCTTAGATCTCTTTTTCAGACTTAATCCTAAATATGTGAAGCTTAGATCTCTTACCTTACTATGATGGTTGTGACAATAAGCTCAACTGATTGCATAGATGCGGGTCTCAAAAAATCTCAATGATTGTATTATAGATGGTATCTTGAAAGTTTTGAGGTCGCTGACTCCGAAGCCTCCACACGATCACCTTTACATGTGTCAATCCATGTCTAGATCATCGAGACTTGAGAAAAGGACATCAAAGAGTATCGAGCTACTGGAGGGTCGAAGCTAGGGCCGAATCCTATGATCCGGCTCCTACTCACTCCTCCAGTGGTCTTGAACCATCCCTCCAATCAAGGAGGAGCTAAGAGGATGGGTCCTCACCATGCCGTGATACGAGATACTCAGCATAATCTACCTATACAGTTTAGAAATTTATTAGTGCATACATATCAGTATATATAAAAATTTAATAAATAATATTTTAAGTTTGTTACCACAATCTGTCGAGATCTAGGATCTAAGTAGTCACCAGTCCTCCTAAACTGGTATATGGCCTCCCATATCTACAGCTGCCTTGATGCACAACCAGTTGCCACGTCTATAATAAATAAATAATAAAATTAAATTAATTAAAATATACATATGACCAATTCAATATAAAATTAATTTAAGTATAAAATTTTTATCAATATATCGATCACAATATGTGTGCCAACGGAGCCGTCAGTGTACTTGATCGGATGCTGCTGGGTGAACTGATTCTGTCGTACCCTCTGTCGTCTATCAGAGTACTTAGTATTCTACTGATCGCAAAGGGCCTCTCATATATCTGTCCGTATCCAGTGATCTATGTAAGACTTTCAGTCTGATGGTGACTCAGAGCTAAAGTACTCTATGACAGGCTGTCGAAGGCTATACAGTCCATCTTAAAACCTCCACACGGCCACCTCCTTAAAGGTCCGACGATCAGCCTCCTCATCCTGAAGAGCCTCGAATCGATAGTATCCCTACAAGTAGAAACAACCGTGTATTAATAACCTACTGCGAATTTAAAAATTAAACATCTTTGACTAACCAAGAATATCTCCTAGGTTGCATCACCAGCCCCGATGGCCAACTGGAGAATTTGTTCACCAATCCTAGCATCAATCATCAGATATCCTGATAACCACATGAGGCACCTCAGGCTCTATAAATGTACTACAAGTGGGGTTCGGCCAGAGGTGAGGTGCGTATGGAGATGTAGGCCGAAGGGGGTTTGGCCGGAGGTGAGATGCGCAAAGGTGACGTCGGTTGAAGGGGACATGCACGGACATCTCTGGAGAGAGGAGGGATGCGTGAAGGTCGATCGAGAGAGTGCATGGAGGAGGCTCGAGGGGCCGACACAAGGCACCTGATCTCGGCCTTGGAGCTGATGGAGTGCATGGAGGAGGCTCGAGGGGCCGATGCAGGGCACCTGATCTTGACCTTCGAGCCGACGGAGCATGTGGGGGGGATCGGCCATGTAGGAGGCTATCCGGAGGTGTGCGGGAGAGGTTCGACAGTTGAGAGACGTGCGGAGGTGCATGAGGGCTCCGATCGGGACCTCGATGAGTCGACCATGCACAGAGATATGCGAAGGGGGATTGGCACCATGGGGACATCATTCGAAGCCTCTAAATATGTGGGAGGTGGAAGAGGGTGCCAGTCTTGGGGACCGCCTTGGGCGGGTTCGGCCATGTGTGGAGATGCAAGGAAAGGGGGATTGGCCGTGCGGGAGACTTCAAGCCGTCAAGGGTGGCTTCGGAGAGTCTTGGGCCCTCATTGGGGCCAAGGGAGAATGAAGGGGATGCTGATGTTGGATCCAGCACCAGCAATTATGCAAGTGAGTGCAGGGCATATGTTGGGGCTGCCTAATCCTGGGCACAGCAAGCGCGGGGGAGGCCGATGTCGTCTTTGGAGCCGATGGAGACGCTCGCAAGAGAGGCCAATGCCGGCTTCAAAGTCGACGAAGATGCTCGCAGTGGAAACCAGCTGCCCGACCCCATCTATGGCGCACAAATGGGAAGACCAGTTGCCCGATCTCGATCATGGTGCATGCGGGGGAGGCCCATGGCTTCCCTTCTTTTCTCCCCTCCCTCTCTCCCTCTCTCTCTTTCTCTTTTATTACTTGTTGATAGATGAGACAAAAGAAAGGAGGAACTCCCCTCTCCCGCCACCTATCTCCTCTCTCTATCCCTCTCTTTTATTATCTATCAACAGTTGGGACAAGGGAGAAGGGGGGATCGACAACTTGCAGGAGTGAGGGTACATGTGGGGGACCTCGGATCTGTAGATCCTGTGATGCACGACGCTATGAGCTTGGGGTAGATCGGTAAAGGTAGAAACCTGTGCAGAAGTTTTAGGACTACTGCAGATAGTCTGGATCATGTCGAGGTTGATCTCAGCACCGTCCAAGAGTGGACGCAATCGTCCGAAGTCGACTTCAAAATATACTTGGCCAGGGTGCCTGCCGCAACAAACGTTAAAGCTGTTAAAGGCTAGATTAATTCAAAGGGCTGCCTATGCATGCCAAGGTATGATCGCTCATGGGGTTCATGCAGTAATGGCCTTATCATGATCCGAAGTCGGGCACAAGAAGTCTTCGATCCCCCCATTAAAAAGTGGGGTTTTCAGCCAGTGGGTTTGGGCTTTCGCCTCCATTAGCATACTATGGCTTGCTCCGATCCGATCTTCTCCCTCACTGAAGAGTGGAATCTTCGGCCTCATTCCCACTAAATAGTGAGAATTTTGACTATACTTTCATTGAGCAATGGAGGCTTCGATTGCACTCTCATTGAATAGTAAAAAATTTGACTACAGTCCTATCAAGCAGTGAGGGCTCCGGCTACTCTCTCACTGAAGTGCGAGGGCTTTGCCTGCTCTTCCACTAAATAATGAGGACTCCACCAACTCGTCTGCTGAACAATGGGGGCTTTGCCTACTCTCTCCAGGAGTACAAGTGGCCATTCATACCCTCTATACAAGTTATGAGTTCTGTTAGAGAGTTCTTGGGCCCTGTTTAACTCTTGATTAATTGCTTTGACTTGCACCTGAGTTCTTCCTTAGTTTGAGCTTATTTTTTTTTAAATCAATCTGATTCTAGGCTTCAGATTGGTCTAGATTTGACTTTGACCTTGGCCCTTTGATTTTAATACTCATTGGCCTATAATTTTTCTAAAAGAAAAGAACATGAAGTAAAAGGTGAGGGCTTGAAAATCTCTTACCAAAAAAATTTTGTGCAAGTTGGTTGAAACTTGTTTCCTTTTCTGGTCTGAGTTGCATGCCCCTGTTATTAGATCTGATTAGGAGTGTTTGGGGGGACATCCTTCAATTCATTCGATTTGTGATCATGGAAGAGGAAGCACTTCAGTAGTTGGGTTTGACAGTATTTACAGACTCACGGATCACCTAAGAAACTTTCTTTAAGAAGTCCCTCCATATCTTGATAAGAAAGAAGAAAGGCATTTATGACAATAAATAATGGAGTAGGTGTAAAGTTTCATTATAATGAAGTACGAATAAGAGAGGGGAGATCGGGATCAGTTAGAAATTCCTTGCATATTTCTACTCTCTTTTCTCATTAGTTTCTGATAAATCCTTTCCCCTTCTCTTTCTCTCTCTTCTTTTAATACATATTTGAAAAGAAGAAAAAACCATGTGAAAAGAAAAAGGGTCCCTCAAGTAAGAGAAAATTTCTTCTGATGACTGGATGTTCGGCGAACTTTTATTTTTGGAGATCTGATGCCATCGGGGTGGCATAATGGAGTTCCTGTGATCACTCGTTATGAATGAGCTCGCATCCTCCCGACTTGA
>NC_026003.2:95034010-95044010 GCF_000442705.2 Elaeis guineensis | reverse complement strand
AGCTCATTCCTTAAGATTTTTGTCGTGCACTAACTTTATAAGACTTGCAGTTTTGGATAATTCTAATGTATAGACCAGATCACTGCCTACATATTACCATGATTTTATCTCATCATCTATGGCAGTACTGAGGAAGTGAATTGAGATCTTTATTGTAGCCTCATCTTAAGCACCCGAATAGAAGATTGATTGCATGGTTCTAATGACTGGAATTCGTAATGGACTTTCATTGCACAACAGATCTAAACTGTGCATATGTTATGCAGTATAAATGGTCCCTTCTCAAGTCAAAGTAAATGATAATCCATTCTCAAGTCAAGTAAACGATAGTCTATTCTCAAGTCAAGTGAATTTGTAATCCATTATCAAATCAAGTAAACGGTTATCCATTCTCAAGTAAATGATAGTCCATTCTGAGGTCATGTAGCCGATAATCCATTCTCAGGTCAAAGTAAGTGGTGAACCATTCTCAAGTCAATTAGCAACTCAGCTATTAGCTTTTTCTTGTGGTGGTCATATCGGTTACTAAAGATATGACCTGACCTGATGGGCTTTAGGCCTTAGGCCTGACCTGTGGGGGAAGATAATGGACCCGTGCTGGGCTTTAGGCCTGACCTGAAGGGCTTTGTCTCAGAATCGAGTTCGAGCAATCCACAGCCGAGTGAACTTTTTTAAGGAATTAAGGATTAAGAAATACCGTTCAAGGCAGATAGGATGCTGATCATCTCCCTTCTCTAGAGTTGCTGATATGTTTGTTTTTTTCCATACATATGTGGGTCTTGTTTGTAACCATTAGAGTAACCTTTTACCATTCAAAACTCTTGCATGAAGAGATATAAATGTCAAGGTCAGCATTAATATGTGATTACAGATCCAAGGCTAATTTTGGTGGAGATCAAAATTTTTATGGTATGACAATTTTTCTGACAGACTTATAGCATTGTATACAGTGTTGCAACAATAGTTGGATGCCTAACATCTCTAGTAAGTTTGTACTTGCTTAAATGATCTAGATGTTGGGCAACTATTCAGTTTTGTTGTCAAATTAATTAAAACATTGATGAACCAGTTGAAGGATAAGGAGGCACTTTTCTTTTTTGGTATAAAAAGACAAGGAGGTTCTTGCATGTTTTTAGCAAACTATGGATTGTTCATTTTAACAAATTGAGACATGAGTTTGGTTTACAATGTTTTCATTCAAAAAAAAAGAAAAAAAAAAATTGAGTTTGGTTTACAATGTAATGGCTGATTACTCTCAGGAAGAATACATAATATATTAACAACTACAGACTGTGCAACCTATTTTATATAAATTTTAGAATTATAATTTTATTGAAAATTAGTATTTTTATGCTTATGTTATAATTATATTATCTCAAATAGTGGTTACAACAAAACATGTGCAACATAGGTGCCTACTTACTATTGCACATGAATGTTCCGATAAGAGATGATTGATATCGGCATATCTATTTAATCAATGCATTTTACTTTTAGCTATTGTTTTTGTCAAAGGTTTTGTTCATATGAACCCTAAGATATCAGTTGTCCTAATGATTGAGTGATAGCAATCAAGAATAATTAGGATTTTGTTTATACCTCATCTCGACAATCCAACTGGTGGTCAAAGCAAGTACCAAATGGATCAGACTTTCATAAAAACATAACAAATAAGGATCACATGACCCTTGCTAGATAGGGCAAATTTCGGCTATAATGAATCATGCTAAATGAGAAGTTGGAGACTGAAAAGGCAAGATACAATAATGACATAGATAGATCAAAGAATTAGAACCTGATTGTGATTAATTGTTATGCAACAGTACAAACCACAAGCTGAAGAACATCATAGTTTGGTTTGCATTCATAATGCACAAAAGTGAACTGTCAAAACCACTGAAGATGGACAATGTAGATAGTTACAAGAATCAACAGTTGTGTTATAATTATTTTATTGTCAGTATAAAAAATAACTTTATAGTTTGCATAAGAGATTATTTTAACAATCTAAATAAATGTATTTTATTTTATTTTATCTTATCTTAGTTCTTAATCTATCTGTAGTTTCTATCCTAGGAGTCATTATAATTTGAAATCATTACTATCGTAGTCAATGCTACACTTATACCCCTATCCAGATTTATGTCCTTCAAACTCTAACATGATAGTGGTTAAATTTCATGAAGGTCAAGACATCTGGATCCATACTATTCTCTATCTTCCCTTTAATCACCATCTTTTCAATTGCTTCAAAGTTATTGGCATGCTTGCACATATATCTATCATTGCCGGCCATTAGACCTATGCCAATAAAATGGTGAGAGAGTAGCTCTGTGGTAAACAAATCTTAATTTGTTGGAACGGGAATAGGGTCACTTGCCTTAAGTGATTGTCTCTCTCTAGTTTCTTTGTGGCTTTTCACCGAATAAGTGGTGGGTCGGCATTAAGCGAATGATGGATGGTCAGAAAAGTTCTAGGAGTGAGGAAAGTCAACCATTTGCACCCACCAGTGAGGGCGGCCGATCATGGGCTAAGGTTGCCTAGGGCCAAAAGCGACAAGCAGGGTGGATGTCGCATAAGACATCAGCGGTCAAGGTGGAGCAATTGCAGCTCTATTTCACGAAGGTCCTTAAATTTCCCGAAGAAAGATGGAGAAAAAAAAGGAGCAAATGGGAGAAGGTGTCCATGTTGGTTCGTAGGCTTGGCCAACGGGTTTCTATCAATTGGATCATTAGGGAATTCAAGGAAAACGGTAAATTACTGGGGGAAGTTGAGGCTTTCTCACTGGCAAAAGTCCACATGCTTTTTCGCTTCAAATTAGAGGCAAATTGGGATGCTACTCTCTATGGAGGTCCTTGGATCATTATTGGCCAACTGCTCGCCGTCGAGCCATGGGTGCTAGATTTTGTGCCGAGGACAGATGTGGTTAAAATGCCCACAGTGTGGCTATGCCTCCCCTCTCTCCTGATAGAGTTTTGGAGCAAGAAGAGGATTCTGGGCATTGTAGAGGAGGTCGGGAAGTTGGTGGCTATCAATGGTTTTATAGATCTTCTCTAGAAAATAGGGTTTGCTCACATCAAGGTGGAGATAGATTCATCCTTGCCACTGAAGCCCGAAAAGTCTATTAAAGGGAAGAAATAGATTTTTTAGCAACCTTTTGTATACAAGAATCTCCCGACGGTGTGTCTTTTTTGTGGTCGAGTTGGCCATCTCGATGAAGCTTGTGGTTTCTCATCGGTTGGTAGTTCCCTTCGGCCAAAGAACATATTGGAGGTGAACCTGACACCCATGGAGGTCTCCGATTTAATAGACCCAATCAAGCCACTACCATGGAGAGGTGTGTTGGAGAAGTGACTATAGCCCACCCTCGGCTGGGCCCTTGGGTGGCGACGTTGAAAATCCATCCACCTAGTGTTGTTCCAAGTGGAGCCAAGGGGAAGAAGGAAGGTGAGTCGTGACCAGTTGCCTCCATTCACAAGTCGAGTCCGCCAGAATCACTCCCAAGGCACCCGAGTTCGCCCAGCTCTCCACTGGATTCAGAGGGTTGGCAGAAGCCGGCTAAAGTCACTCGTTGGTGGTTATTGGATGAGCAGCCTGATCGACATAATTTAGGGAGTTCAACATGTGGTGATTCTTCAATCCAGCTTGGATCACCATTCTCAGTGCTGAGGGCTGAGTTTGTGTCTTGGTGTGACTGGGGCACTGTTATAGAGATGGTGTGTGAAGGGCTGACGTGTTAGAATCTGACACCTCGAATTTGATCCACAGCAGAAGAAAAACCCAAGATGGAGAAGCTCAATTCGAAGAGCGTGTCGTGAGGAGCCCGATAGCATGTGACATAATAGGACGAGCAGCACGTAGGCCAGTGGGTTTCGTAGGCTGGCCCATGGGCATGCAAGGCCCACGAGGCATGCATGGGCGCATCCCAAGTGACCGCATGGCCCAGGTGCACATGGGTGTGCACGGACGTGCATGGGCCAGCCCAGTGTGAGAGCATCAGCATGCGGGCATGCATGTGGGAGTGTCTCCATGCAATCCACTGTAGACCGCTTGGTCCACAGCACTGTGACGTGGTCCATGGGGCAAACAATGGTCTATTTCATAGGGTTCATAGGTTTTGTGGAGCCTGTTGTGCGATCCAGTGGCCACGATAGTAGGTAGATGCGATCCAACAGTCCGCGGAGCAGTTAGGGCTATGTCTTCAGGGTTTTATCCCTATTAAAGGTGGGCTAGCAGTTGTAGAGAGATGAGTCTCGGATCATCTCAGCATGGGCGGTGTAGGGAGAGCCAGAGGAATCTCAGGGTGGCCAAGAAGCAGGTCTCAGGAAGAGCCAGGGGCATCTCAGGGAGGTCAAAAAGTAGGTCTTAGGGAGGGCCAGTCTCAGGGAGCGCCAAGGGCATCAAGCAGTCAAGAGTGTCTTAGAATGGTGGGGTTGCATAGGGACAGTGGCTGGGGCATGATGTAGTGGCTGAGAGTATCATAGAGTGTCCAGGGGTGTCGAGGACCCTGGTACAGCAGATCTATGAAGGGCCTTCTTGGTATTACTTTGAGAGTATTGTATGGGTAAGCGCTTTTAGGTTGAGAGAGATGGTGGAGAGTTGAGAGTGTATGTCCTCTTGTATTTTGTTCTTTTTCATAAGTGAAGCCTTGTATGCCCCATGGAGGTAGGCCTTTGGGCCAAACCACGTACATGATTGTGTGTTTGTTTTTCTTCTTCTTTCTTTCTATCGCAACAAGATGGTACCAGATCTCCTACAAGTGGTATTAGAGCCAGGTGGTACCAAGGGTTGTGGTAGAAGTGATCAAGATTGAAGAAGATAGGGAAGATGGGTGGAATCAAGGTGGATGCTCTCTTGTACAAGAAGGAGTCGTCTATCATGGAAGATATCAGTGGGAGCCCAGTGCGAGGTGGAGCTCTAGGTGGAGGTAGATCGGGCATGAGACTCAGGTGTAGATCGAGCGGTCTGGCTTAACTCTCATATTTGTCAATCCATGAGTAGCAGACGGTTATCCTAGGGTATGGGGGCAAGATCATATAGAAGCTCTCAGAGTTAGATGGAGGTCGAATATCGAGTCGAGTTAGAGATTGTTGAAATCTGGCACCTCAAATTCGACCAACAGCTGGAGAAAAATCTAAGATGGAGAAGCCCAATTCGAATAGCGCATTGCAAGGAGCCTGAAAGCATGCGGCATGGTGGGGTGAGCAGCGCGCAGGCCAGCGAGGCCTGCAAGCTGGCCCATGGGTGTGCAAGGCCCGTAGGGCACGCGCATGCACGGCCCAGGCGACCGTGCGGCCTAGGTGCACACGGACGCATGCGGACGTGTGTGGGCTTGCCTAGTATGGGAGCGTCAGCACTTGGGCACGTTTGTAGGAGTGTCTCCATGTGGTCACCATGGACCGCTTGGTCCACAGCACTGTGATGCGGTCCAAGAGGTGAACAATGGTCTATTTTATGGGGTTCATGGGTTTTGTGGAGCCTGTTGCATGATCCAGCTGCCACGATAGCAGGTGAGAGTGTCCTAGAATGGCGGGGTTGCCTAGGGATAGAGGCGGGGCATGATGTAGCGGCTGAGAGCATCACAGAGTGTTTAAAGGTGTCGAGGATCCTGGTATGATAGATCTGTAAGGGGGATTTCTTGGGATTACTTTGAGAGCATTGTATGGGTGAGTGCTTCTAGGTTGAGAGAGAGGGTGGAGAGTTGAGAGTGTATCTCCTCTTGTATTTTGTTCTTTCTCATAAGTGAAGCCTTGCATGCCCTGTGGAGGTAGGCCTTTGGACTGAATTGTTAGAAAATGGGTAGGTTGGATGTATGTATTTCAAAATCGATTTGAAATGCAACAGAAATAGATCTAGGTTAAACCCTTTAACCCAACATACAATAGATCATATCTAAAATCTATCCATGTCTGGATCTATGACATGCATATAATCTAAAAATAAAAATAAATAATTGAGATTAAATCTCAATACCTGGCATCGATCGAACTATACTACAGCTGATGATCGTAGATGTGAATGGTTCCTTTATGTATGCATATGTCCAGCCTCCACAGATATCCACACAAGGACTCGTTCTGATCAGAGATGGGATAATCTCCTTGGGGTACTAGCTCCCTTACAGAGATCTTCTTTTTGATGGCTAAAGTAACTTCTTCTCCTAATCTCACAGACACTCTAGAGATGGAGAAAAACTGGAGGAAGAGGGAAAAGGTGGAGGCTTGGAGTCAAGAGGAAATTGATCTCTCTCTTGGGCATTCAACTATTGGACCCTTTTTATAGAGAGGAAGGGATTAGAGTTTAGGAGGAGGCACCACACCTATTGCACGCCACACCATATAGGACATCCAAAATATTTCAATGCTAAAAAGAGGAGAGGTGTGAGAAAAAAATCAGATCTGATTCTTTCTCACGCCCACTTCTTTCTCATCGTGAAAAGGGATAGGTTGGCGCCACACAACTTTCCAAGATTCTATGATTTGTTTCCTTCTTATCCTCTTCTCTTGATTTGAATCAAATTCAAATTAGAAAGGAGATAAGGATGATGAGTCACCAAGCAATGCCGCCTACCCTCTTTTTGAGCCCTCCCTATTCATGCAAACTTTCTGAGGACATTAGGGCATGCCAATGAGAGAGAGTCCCAGGGAGTTAGGACTCAAGGATTTTCTATTTGGTCTCAATCCAAATCTGATTTAATTTGACCCAAGGAGAGGATAGAACCTAATCCAATTAGGAACCCAATCTCCTCAATAAATTTCTAATCTAATAAGAAATTAATTGAACCCAGATCTTGATCAAATCAAAAATTAGTCTTCCTTGCATTCAGACTTGATTCAATCAAATCCAATCCATGTCAAACTGAATCCAATTTAATTAGACTTGATTCAAATCTCATTGTTCAATTAAATTGAACCAATTAGTAATCCAATTGCTGACTAATCATCCTATAATTCACTAACACTTAGCGAATTACTTAATTATAATTTTTGCATAAGATTAATCATCAATCATATTGATGATTATATCTTTCAATGATTCATAATCATTGATCAACCATCTGATTGGACAAGACCTCTTTTATGTGTAATCCTATAGGTTTCACTCTGTCTAGTAGTGAGATATATTATGATCTCCATCATAATATTATCGAAACTCATTTCGATGGTTTGGAACAATTTCAACTCTACCTTTCTAGGGTTATCGATCATCAAAATGATGCCTGATGAGTCTCACAATCCACCAGTGATACCTAACAGTATGTAGTGGCAATGCAGCAGAATAAAAATATGAACATCTAGGTGCAGTTACTATATGATTCTGTCCTTCTATCGTGAGTCCCGACTTAAAGGAGGTCATGGAGAACTCGTCAAACCCCAACGTCCGTCATATACCAGATTGGCTCGACTCGAATTTACTTGTGAATCCCATGAAAACTCCTTTCCAGCATTCACACTTGCTTTGGTCAAAGACTTTTTGAACTCAGACTCACGAATCACGTAGGACTTCTCATTTTCTATCAAGATCGATATATTCTATCTAGATGCATCCTACTTTTAACAGTGAACCTGAACCGACTATAGCCAACATACTTAGCAAGGATTCGAATGGCTAGAAATCAAGTGAACATACAATCAAATTACATTAGTCTCACTGTGAATAGCTGATGCATCGCAGTTTAAAAGACCACTCATACTACTACAGCATCAAGAAGACCACTGACAAATTAGTCGATATCCAAGTGATTTCTTTTGTTGGTTATGTTCAATGTAAGTTGTTCTCTAACAACTATCCACACTCTTATCCTAATATCCCCACAATATAGATTTGAGACTCATCTGTCCAGAAAGGAGGTGATCCATACATCGATCTTAAATTAATTGATCACTGTCTTCCGTGATAATCTTTCGATCGGAAGTATTTAAAAACTAACCACTAGTAATGTATGTCTCAAATTCTTAACATCTTAAGAATATACAATATTATCTTTATTAATTTTTAGGATAAATCATGGATACATAAATATGACGAGAATAAAATTATCTTTTATTAATAATAAATGTATTATAAGTATAAAATATATCCTTGAATTATAAAATATGTCAGCCAACAATTGGTTTCTAGGATACATATCTAACAAACTTTCACTTGACCTTAAGCCAATTGACCATATACCTAAGACCCATTTTCTCAAAGTGAGCTTTGGTCTTTTATTGGTTGAGAGGCTTAGCCAATGGGTCTGCCACATTCTACGTGGAGTCGACTCTCTGCACCTCGATAAACTTCTTTTTGAGGTATTTGCATATAATGTGAAATCATCGCTCTATATACTTGAACTTCTAATGAGATCTGAGCTCTTTAGTGAGAGCTATGGTGCCATTGTTGTCGCAGTGCAGTGCAATGGTATCCGATGGCATCGCATCCAGCTTCATAACAAACTTCTTGAACCAGAATGCTTCCTTAGTATCTTCAAAGGTGACGATGTACTCGACTTCTATGATCGAATCTGTAATGACCCACTACTTGAAACTCTTCCAGCTAATCGATCCTCTATTACTCAAAAAAATACACTCCGATGTAGACCTTCTATCATCAACATCAGACATGAAGTCTGAATCGGTGTATCCCTCCACTTTTAACTCCGATCCTCCAATAAAGATCAAGAATAAATCTTTAGTCCTTCTCAAGTACTTAAGGATGTTCTTTATAGCAATCCAATACTCTTCACCTGATATCTACTCGTGACACTCACGGTAAGGGCTATATCAGGTCGTGTACACAGCATGACATATATGAGGCTTCTTATTATCGAAACATAAAGAATCTTGCTCATGCATTAGATCTCCTCAGGTGTGTCAAGACACATCTTCTTGGAGAGATGAATGCCATGCCTAAAGAGCAATAGATCTTTTTTAGAGTTTTTCATGCTGAACCTCTTCAGCACCTCCTCTATGTACATTTATTGTAAGAGTCCTATCATTCTCTTAGATCTATCTCTATAGACCTTTATACCAAGAATGTAGGAAGCTTCTCCTGGATCTTTCATGGTGAATTCTTTTTGACAACCATACTTTGACTGATGTCAGTATGAGAATATCATTCTCAATCAGAAGGATGTCATCCACGTATAATACAAGGAATGTGACAGCACTTCCATTGATTTTTTTATACATACACAGCTCCTCCTCATTTTTGATGAAATCAAACATTTTGATTACATCATTAAAGTGAGTGTTCTAACTCCGAGATATTTTCTTAAGTCCATATATGGACCTTTGTAGCTTGCAGATCTTGTGATCACTATCACTAGATGTAAAACCCATACGCTACTCCATATTGATATTTTTTTAAGATATCCATTTAGGAAGGCAGTTTTCATATCCATCTATCAAATTTTATAATCATGAAAAGACACAACCGCAAGCAGAGTCCGAACGAATTTCAGCATGGCCATGGATGAAAAAGTTTTCTAATAGTCAATGCCTTCACATTGACTATAACCTTTCATAACCAACTTTACCTTATAAGTCTCTACCTTACCATCTGAACCTATTTTTCTTTTATAGATCTATTTATACTCAATAGGTACTATACCTTCAAGTGGATCTACTAAGGTCCAAATCTGATTGGAATGTATGGAGTCAATTTTTGACTTCATCGCTTCCTTCCATTTCTCAGAGTTTATATCTAACATCACCTCATTGTAGGTCTTGAGATCATTCCTAATATCCCTATCTTCCATAAGGAATGCTTCCTCTAGATGAATATAAGAATTTTTTTTGGAGGATGGGAGATCCTACTTGATCTACGAAGTGGAGGAGGTACCATATCTACTGGCTCTTTATTGGGTTCAGATTTTTGGACTTGATGCTCTTCAGAGACCTTTTCTTCGAGCTCAATCTTCCTCCCACTACCTCCATCTTGGATAAACTTCTTTTTCAAAAAGACGGCATGATGGCTCACAATCATATTATGATCCTAAGGAAGATAGAAATAGTATTCC
>NC_026003.2:94996510-95029010 GCF_000442705.2 Elaeis guineensis | reverse complement strand
GTGCTGCTAAACGAAGTAGTCAATATTCAAGTACTGCAGGCCTGATAATTACAGTTCATGCAAACCTTAATTTTAGTACTCGTATTCCAACAGCTCGACTAAACAATGCAGTAATAAATGGTCTATTCTCGGGTCAAATTAATCTTTATTAGTGTGTTCTTTGTTGCATCTGGAGCTGTAGAAGTTGTTTCATAGTTGATGTAATTTTTGAAAGATGCATTTAGGTCCTCTACTTAAATTTTATTAGGTCAGTAATAACAAGAATTGTACTTTGTCCCATAGAAGTGACGGGAATTATTATCTGTGTCATCGTAACTTAAATCATGTGATCGAGATACGGGTGGATAAGGGTTCTAGGTGGAGCATAGCTTGCAAGGAAACTTCTCCCCAATAATTTGTGGTTCATAATTGGTTCCATGTCACCTTTTTTTTTGGTAAGAAGTTCCATGTCACCTTTTAAGAGCCAGGATAAACGGCCATGATTGGACTTAGCAGTACTCAAATTAATTCTTCAGCTTCTAAGATATATATAACATTTTCATTAAAGTTTATGAGTTCAAGGGGTCTCCCAGGAGAGCTAATTCCTTTTTATAGCCCAAATTGTGTACAAGCCTAATCTATCAAAAATATAAATAATACAATAATTTGTTATTATGAGCTGTTGGTTGTTACTACTATATGAAAATTGGTATAAATACTTATGAGAAATATTAGCATGGACCACTACATCTTGAGTCAAGGCATATTTCTATTCTTTTTATTTCAATATAGTTGAGAAAATTTTCATAGATCTAGGCTGCACATTATATAGTAATTGAGGGTCTATTTCCAAGTCAAGTAAAGGGGTGTTTGGTCCGCAATCAGAATTAGAATAGGAATGAGAATCAGAATGGCTTGGAACTTGAATTGGAATGGCCAAATCTCTCGAAGCATTTGATTCATGATCAGAATCGGAATCGAAATTGAAATTGGAATGAAAATTTGAATCCATAGAGGAGAGTAGGGATTGAGTAAGAATTTTTCGATTATCTCATAAAATGATATAGTTTTATATTGGACTCCTCTTAGTACATCTCAGCTCAACGAGATAATTAAGAAGAGTCTGAGAGTATATGAGATATGGTCCGATCCATGATAAATTCACTGATTTATTTTGTTTCTTTAGGGACGTGCTTTATTTCTATGAAATTGGATTCTCTCTAAATCTGTTTCTGCCACATCGTATGAGATATGACATGGTAAGAATTGAATCTTGATTATAATCCAAGAATATCCATCCTGTATCAAGGACAGCAGGTGGATATGTTAGAGGATAGGTCTATAAAGCTCATCCTAAAAGAGTTGGGGATATTACTTTTCTTCTGAAAGGATTACAATGCGATTGTGACCCATCATGCTATCTTTTTGAAAAATTGTTTAATCAAGATAAAGTAGTGGAGGAAAGTTAAGCTCGAAGAGAGTGTTTCTGAAAAGCAGCGAGCCAAAAGATCTAAAGAACCTATTCATGATGAGTCAGTATATATATATTTCTCCTCCACCTCATACATATAGCAGGATCTTCCATCCTCTTGAAAAGTACTTAGGTATGCTTAACAAAGGATGTAGAGAAAAATTATTTCTCATAGGAGATAGAAAACATAGAGATGATTCCAAAACCTACAACGAGGTAATGTTAGATATCGACTCTAAGGAAGGATGTGAAATAGCCTTCCTGACCAGATATCTTTCAAAGATTTTATATGGAATAGCCTATAGATTTCACTTCTTATGATAAGTGATCACAAATTCTGTAATAATCTTGGAGTTGGAACATTCTTTTCGATGATATGATCAAATTGTTTGATCAGAAAATGAAAATTATGTATTTTCAAAAGGATCAGTGGGAGTACTCAATACTACATCGGTTAAAATATGGTTGTATATTGAATTCTCCATGAAAGATATAAAGCAAGCATCCTATATTCTGAGAATATAAAGATCTATAGAGATAGATGCAATTGGATGCTTGTATTTTCACAGATAAAGTACAGAGAGTAGATGCTGAAAGAGTTCGACATAGAAATCTCGGAGAGGGATCTGCTACTCTCTTGGGCATAGATGTATGCCATGTAATATACTTAATTGATATAGTTAATACTATGAATGTCATGAGTAGATATCAGTTATATCTAGGTGAGAGTGCTGGATTGCTGTGAAAATATCCTTCAGTACCTGAGAAGAACTAAAGATTTATTCTTAATTTTGGAGAAGGATCAAAGCTAAGAGTGGAAGGATACACCAATTTAGATTAATATCTGATGTTAAATGGTAGAATGTCTACATCATAGGTGTGTTCCTGTGTAATCATGGTTTGATATCTTAGAAGGATTTCAAGCAATCGATCAATGAAGCTGAGTACATTGTAGATGTTAGGATGCATTCTGGTTCTAATATTAATTGCAGAACAGAATATCATGCCATCAGATGACATGACACTATACTGCAAAGACAATGGCACCATAACCTTTGCTAAAGAGCCAAGGTCTCATCAGATATCTAAGCACATAGAGCAACAGAATACGTGACTACCTCAAGTAGAAATACATAGAGGTGTAGAGAGCAAACTCCACATGAGATGTAGTTAACCCACTGGTAAGTTACTTAGTTAGCCAAAGACTAAAGCCTGTCTTGAGAAGATGGGGCTTAGTATATGACAGATTGCTTTAGTGCAAGTGAGAGATTGTTGGATGTATGTCCTAGAAGCCAATCTTGGCTGACGCATATCATATTACTAAGATATAATTTTATACTTTATGGCATTTATATTATTATTCATGTTTTATGTGTCCATGAATCATCCAAGAGATTAATAAGATGATGACACATATTCTAAAGAGTTGAGAATTTGAGACGTGTCATTGATGGTTAATTCTTAAATTGCTCCTAGTCTTAGGATCATCATGGGGATGATGATTGATCCGGACAGATCAGTGCACAGATTACTTCTTCATGCAGATGAGTCTCAAATCTGCGGTATAGTGACACTGTAGCGAGAATGCAGATGGTTGTTAGAGAACAACTAGCACTGAGCATGATCAACACGAGAAGTCATATGGATATCTGCTCACTCGTTAGTGACTTTCTCGATGCTGTAGTGGTGTGACTGGTCCTTTGACCTCGGTGCTATAGCTGCTCGCAGTGTAGCTGTTGGAGTTTGACTACACATAAATATTGACTCAATAAGTTCTTGCAGTGGATGTTGGTGATAGTTGGTCCACTATAGGAGTAGGGTGTGTACTTAAATAAAATCTATCGACCTAGTAAAAGGAGTAGTCCTATGAGATTTAAAAGCTTAGTCCTTAAGTCTATAGCCATAGCAATATGATTAATAAAAAAAATTTCTATAAGAATCATATATGGACTCAAGCTGATTGAATTTATCATATGACCGATGATGAGATTTGATGATTTATCGATGACCTGCCACCTAGTCAAATTCACGATAAAGAACTATATCATACTTTAACTACATCTAGAGATTTATCATCTTTTATTCTGCTGGATTGCCACTACATACAACTAGATATCACTGGTAGATTGTGAGATCCATGAGCATCATCTCGATGATCGATGATCCTAGATGGACAAGTTGGAATGGTTTCAATCCACTGAAAGGAGTTTTGATAATATTGTGATAAGGATCATAATATATCTCACTATCAGAGAGAAAGAATCCATGGGATTATACACAAAAGATTTTTGACTGATCAGATGATTGAATTATGATTATGAATCATGATAAAATTTAATTATTAATTTGATTGATATTAATCCAATACAAAAGTTGCAATTAAGTAACTCACTAAAGAGTTGGTGAGTTATAGAAGGATTAATTAGCAATTGGATTGCTAATTAGCCCAATTTGATTGAGCAATGGGGCTTATATCAAGTCTAATTAAATTAGATTTATGTTGATTAACATGGGTTTGATTTGATCAATCTAATTAGGTTATGAGATAACCAAATTGCATAGGAGAATAATTTTTTGTTGAATTAGGATTTGGATTTGACTTAATTTTTAATTAGACTAGGATCTAACTAAGAGAATTTGAGTTCCTATTTGGATTAAGAATTCTCCTCTTTATGGGTTCATTAAATCCTAATTAGATTGAGATTAAATTGAGTTTGACCAAGCACCAAGAGAGAGTCCAAAAGGACTAGGACTACTTTCTAATTAGGTGACATTTAATCTCAATAGTTTGGGCTCCTAATTAGATTAGGATTTCAATCTATTTGGATCTAATCAATTCTTAATATGATTAAAATTGGTTAGAATTTTATTGGTTTAAATCGGCCACCTAAAGAGGAGTCCCATGTGGATTAAACTCTCCTCTCCATGTGCCACATAACAATCCCATGCCCAACCAGATTTGGACACCACAAATACCCCACATCCTTCCTCCCTTTTAGTGTGTAAGAAGCTCTTAAATCCTCTTATTTCTATGAGATAATATGGGCGCAAAAAGATGAAGGGTGGGCGGCATCAAAATTGCTAGAGTCCTAAGAGAATTGGACTCTTATCTCCTACCAAAACATTATCCTCTCTTCTATTTAAACCATGCATCTTTTGGGGCATTAGATGGCTGAAGAAGTGATCAGGTTTTGATGCCAAAAAGCAAGAGAGATGTGTGTGAAAAATCCAAGGAAGAGAGAGGCACAGGATGAAGGTCATGGGCGTGAGGTTTGTTTTGGTTTATATCCCTTCTTTCTTACCAACAACCAAAGGTTGGTTGTTAGGTCCTCTTTTCTCTCTTTTGTCCTAGTTAGGACATGGGTTTTTCCTCTCTTCTTTGTCCAAGAGTTGGACAAAAATTTTTACATCTCTAGCATAGAGATTTGGAGCATAGGTTTTAGGAAAAAAAGAAAAAAAAAGTTCTTCTCATGATCTCTAGTGTAGAGATCATCATCCTCCTATAATCTTCTTCTTTTCTAAGAGTGTCTTGAGAGAAAAAAATTTTTAACCATCAAGATGCGATCTCTGCAAAGGAAGCTAGCACCCAGATGAGATCAAGAAGCTTCTGATCAGATCAAAATCTCGTGTGGATATCCATAGAGGTCGGATATTTGTGCGCTTCAAGGGACTTCAAAGGCATCCATGATCATCAGTTCATGATGTAAATCGACTCATGCCAAGGTATAAAGTTTACTTATTTTTTTCTATTTGATTTTTATCTGAATCCTATCTCACATATGTAGATTCTATTGTATGGTTTTAAGATTTGATCTTATGTATACTTAGATTAAATTAGACTTAATCTGAATTTTAAAATTTTCACTGCGTACTTGTTTCAAAATATTTGCATGCATGAACCATGAAACTCCAACATTTGGTTGACAATATAATTGGCTGAATACCCTCAGCAAGAACATATGACATATATGTTAACAATTGCTGAATGTGGAGCTCAGTTTGAATATATTTAGAATGATAATTTTATTAAAATCAGTTTTCTTTAATGCATTTGTTATAATTATATTATCTCAAATAGTTGTTACAACAATCATGTGAAATATAGGTGCCTACTAACTAGTGTACATGAATGTTCCCATGAGAGATGGTTGATATTGGTAATATGTATATTTAATCAATGCATTTTACTTTTAGCTGTTGTTTTTCTCAAGGTTTAGTTCACATGAATCCCGATATATTGGTTGTGTTAGTGAGTGAATGATAGCATTTGAGAATTACTAGGATCTTATTTACACCTCATTTCGACAATCCTGCAGTCAAGAATAAGCACCATGTGAATTAGATTTTGATGGGAACAGAATAGATGAGAGTTATGTGACCCTCATTGGATGGGGCAGAGTTCAGTTGCAATGGATCACACTAGGTGTGAAGGCATAAGCCAAAAAGGTAAGATTCGGCCATGACAAAATAGCTAGGCCGAAGAATTAGAACGTGGCTGTGACTAACCATGATGCATTAATCCAAGCCACAACCCAAAGAAATTATGATCTGGTTCACAGTTATACTGCACGTAAGTGAACCATTGGAATTGCTAAGGATCATGGTAACATGGCTAGTTACGATAGGTTGAAGCCCATGTGAAAGAGGCCTGCAGCAGCAGGCCAGCAGCAGCCAAGCACCGGCCTAGCCCAGCCAGTCACGTGCGGGAGTGCCGCGCCAACCCAGCAGAGAGTAGTCATGGTGTACTATGGCTTACCGCATTCTCATGGTCCACAGAAGAGCATGTGGACCGACCGTCTACTTCCCTGGTGTTTTGCGTGGTCTATGATGGACTGGTGATATTTTTCAGACATTTCTCGTAGTGTACATGGAATTCTGGTGGACCATTACACGATCGGATGGCTCCTCTTCTTTCTGGTTCAGATTGGATAGTGGCAACGTGCCTCCGATTGGTTTTCAGCCTATTTTAGGAGAGTTTCATGCTCGTTCAATGGAGATCTGATGGCAGGAAATGAAGACCAGTTTCGTAATGAGACAGAGTTCGTTTCTAATGCGATTTGGGCTTGGTTCCAAGATCTATTTAAGGGGCACAGGCGAAGGATCGAGAGCAGCACTGTGAGAAGAAACAGAGAGCACTGAGAGTAGAAAACAAAATGATGAGGCATGAGACTCCTTGAGAGAAAAGAGCATGCTTTTCCCTTATATAAGAGAGTCTGTGTGAGCTTCTAATTTCTTCTCCAATTTTGTACTTCTTATGCCATGAAAGTTTAATAGAAGAATGTTGAGGAGATCTTGCCTGTGGATATAGGCCAACAATTTAACCGAACCACGTTATATCTGGTGTGCTTTCTTTTTTTTTTATTTTATTACTTTATTATCTTCTTTTTATTTTGCATTCTAATTTTGTTCAAGTTGTCTTTTCTCTACAAAATGATCCTGTTTCTGCTGTGCTTGTGTACCGTGTGGGCTGAGGTGTGCTCGATTATCCCTCGGTCGGTCCTTTCAGTTTGATATCAGACCTGGAAGATTCTTTTGTAACTGGTTTGATTTGAAATAATGGTAGGTAAGGTGACGACAACAAAGTATGAGAAACTGAGATTTGATTGATCAAACTTTGTACTTTGAAAGATGAAGATGCATACGATATTGATCAAGGATGATTGTAAAGTTGCTTTGCAAGGAAAGAAATGCAAATCATCAGAGATGACGGGTAGGCAATATGAGGAGAAAGGCAAGCTAGCAATGGCGAACCTCTATTTGATGTTGGATGATCCAGTATTGTTCAATATCGAGGCTGAGATTACTGCAAAAGGGGTTTGAAAAAGTTGAAAAATCTCTATGAAGGAAAGTCTTTGGTGAATAAAATCTATTTGAGACGGTAATTATACAATCTAAAGATGAAGGATAGGGCGTCAGTTTTCGAGCACTTGGGTGTATTCAATTCATTATAAGCAAGTTTGCGGTCCTAAATGTCAGAATTGAAGATGAAGAGAAGGCTAGCATTCTACTTTGTTCTATACTAGAGTCTTGGGATAATCTCATTATGAACTTGAGTCATGTTAAAATCCTCAAGATGGAGTCAATTGTTGTATCATTGCTTACAGAGGAGATGAGGTAAAAATCTAGCCAAGGAAGCTCTTTGGGGGAGGCTATGGTAGCATGGGGGAAGGTCTTTCGAGAGGAAACATGATGATCGAGGGAAGATGAGATCTAAATCCAAGGGCAAGAAGAAGGTCAAATGCTAAAATTGTGAAAAATCAGGGCATGTAAAAAAAGATTGTTGGGCTAGAGGAGTTGATATAAAATCTGAATCGAAAAACTTTCAAGAAAATATAGCAGAAAATAAAACTGGTTTGGCTACTTCGGATGATGGGGATGCATTGACAGCATTAGAGAGATTCGAGCTTACACATCATTGAATTTTGGATTTAGGGGCATCCTTTCACATGACTCCTTTTAAGAAGTAGTTCATACATACAAATCATGGGATGGAGTTATCTATTTGGATAACAATACAACTTATCTTGTGATTGGAGTGGGAGATATTTGGATCAAGATGTTTGATGGTATAGTTCGGATAGTTTATAATGTACGGCATATTCCTGCACTTCATAAGAATTTACTGTCATTTGAAAAATTTTATAAGCAAGACTTAAAGTTTGCCGGAGAGAAAGATCAATAGAAGGTATCCAAAGGGTATTTGGTGGTGATAAAGAGAGAACAAATTGGTGGTCTTTATAAATTAGTGGGCAAGACTTAGGTGGAAGAGGCAGTAGCAAGTGCAAAGATGGTGTCTCTGACGGTTTGGCATTGACATTTGGGACATATGAGCGAGTGTGGGCTATAATTATTATCAAATAAGGAGCTTCTTTCGGGGTACAAGTCAATGCCATTGGAATTTTATAAAGATTGGATCTATAGTAAATAAAGAAGGATCTCTTTCTTTTTATCGCAGCAGCGGAGTAAGAAATTTTTTGAGCTAATCCACTAAGATATTTGGGAGTCGCCTGATAGGTCATTAGACAGGTGTTCCTACTTTGTCTCCTTCATTGATGACTATTCTCGAAAGGTTTGGATATATATATTAAAGTGAAAATCTAAAGTTTTGAGATTTTCAAGAAATTCAAGACTTTGGTGGAAAATAAAAAGGATTTGAAAATTAAATTGCCTACGTTCAGATAATAGAGAAATATTGCTTCGAGGAGTTTGAGAAGTTTTGTGGCAAGCATGGAATTTGACGACAACTCATGGTTTCAAGGACACTACAGCAAAATGGTATGGCAGAGAGATTTAATAGAATACTCATAGATAGGATCTATAGTATATTGAGTACTGTAAAACTTGATAAGAGATTTTGGACAGAGATTGTGAGCACGGCTTATTACTTGATCAATCGAGTGCCACCAAAATCACTTGAGTTGGAAATTCCAGAAGAACTATGGAGCGGCAAGTCCGTAAATTATTCTCATCTCCGTATCTTTAGATGTGATGCATATATGTGGATTCCAAAAAAGAAAAGGATAAAATTGGACAGAAACTCTCAGAAGTGCATCTTTCTTGGCTATGCTAAAGGAGTAAAGGGATATCGATTGTAGGATCCTACTACCCACAAGATCATTATTAGCCGAGATGTTGTTTTTAATGAAGAATCTTTTCAAGGCATCGAGAAAAAGCAAGATGATGAAGCCATTACTTCTATCGAGTTCTTTGATGCAGGCGATGTGGTGCAAGCAGAGCAAGCACAAGTAAATGACGAGGTAGTTGATGATGAACTGGGCACGGAGTCTCCGTAATCACCTGAGGATGCTATCTCATCGGAAGAACCACCAATGGAGTCCGAGTGGCCTAGAAGGGTTATTAGACCTTCCATCAGGTATGATGACTATATCATTTCTTTCATTTTTTCTGCTAACCACATTTATGCTTATGTTGCTTTGGCGAAGGAGGACGAGCTGACTTCATACAAGAAGGCTTGTAAGTCTACCAATGCTGGAAGGTGGCATTGTGCTATGAAGGAGGAGATGGAGTCACTTCAAAAGAACAAGACTTGGGAGCTTGTAGTTCTATCGGTCCGATCAGACATCGATGGGTCTATAAAGTGAAGAAGGATACAGATGAAAATATAGGGAGGTTCAAAGTGGTTTGGTGGTGAAGGCTTATGCTTAGAAGCCAAAAATTGACTTTGATGAGATCTTCTCATCAATGGTTCGTCTTACTACTAGTCGGATTGTTTTGGCGATGGCGACAGTCATGGATTTAGAGCTCGAGTAGATGGATGTAAAGATAGCTTTCTTGCATACTGACTTGGAGCAGGAGACCTATATGGTGCAAACTAAAGCTTTTGTCGAAAAAGATAAGGAGTTGGTTTGTCGACTGAACAAATCATTGTACAGTCTCGAACAGATGCCAAGATATTGGTACAAGTAATTTGATTGCTTTATTGTGAGTTTAGGATTTGATTGACTGGAGGCAGATCATTGTGCATATTTTTACGATTATGATGATGGGAACTTTTGTATCCTGTAGTTGTCTAACGACAATATGATGGTTGCAAGGAACAGCAGGAGTCGGATATCAGATATTAAAACTCCGTTGGCTGGGTAGTTTGAGATGAAGGACTTAGAAGCCGTGAACCACATACTCAAGATGAAGGTGCTACGGGAGGAAAAAGATAGAAAGGTCTGACTTTCACAAAAGGGATATGTGGAGAAAGTTCTACGGTGCTTCAATATGCAGAATGTGAAGCCGATGTCTACCTCATTTTCTATTCAATTAAAATTGTCAGCCGAGCAATCACCCAGCATGAAAACAGAAAAGGTTGACATGGCTCGGATACCATATTCATCAGTAATAGGGAGTCTTATGTTTGCCATGGTATGCATAAGACCAGACATTGCATAAGCAGTGAGAATTATGAGCTGATATATGGCGAATCCAAAGAGCGACCATTGGATAGAAGTAAAGCAGATCCTCTGGTATCTGAGGGGGATGACTGATCATTTACTCTGTTATGATTCAGCGGATTTGGAGTACATTGGGTATGTTGATTTTGATTTTACAGGTGATCGGGACAAGAGAAGATCTACCATAGGTTATGTGTACTCCATGGGTGACGATGCTATAAGCTGGAAATCTAAGCTTCAGTCAGTGGTGGCATTATCAATGATAGAGAAAAAGTATATTGTAGTGGTACATGCATGTAAAGAAGCTATCTGGCTCAAGAGGTTTCTTGGAGACTTCAAGGTGAAGCAGGATGTGATGAGGGTGAATTGTGATAGTCAAAGCACATTGCACTTGACGAAAAATCCAACATTTCATTTTCGGACAAAGCATATCGACATTCACTATCACTTTGTGAGAGATGTGGTGGATGATGGTCTAGTCTCATTGTTGAAAATTCATATCGGTGCAAATCCAGCAAATGTATTGATGAAGCCGGTGACTTGAGAGAAGTTCAATTGGAGCAAAGCTTCTCTTGATCTTGGAGCTATGTGAGGAGTGAGAGTTTGGCAAAGCCTCCGAGATGATGTTCTTTGGACTTTGGCACATGTCTTCAAGTGGAAGAATTGATAGGTTGAAGCCCATATGAAAGAGGCCCACAACAACAGAAGCCCAGCACCAGCCAAGCACCAGCCAGGCCCAGCCAGCCATGCATGGGTGCGCACGGGGGCGCACGTGGGCTGGCTCAGCAGAGAGCAGTCCGGCATACCATGGCTTACCGCATTCTTGCGATCTATGGAAGGGCACGTGGACCGACCGCCTACTTCCCTGGCATTTTTGCACGATCTATGGTGGGCCAATGATGTTTTCCAGACGTTTCTCACAGTGTACAGGAAATTCTAGTGGACCATTGCACGATCGGATGGCTCCTCTTCTTTCCAATTCAAATTGCATGGTGGCAACGCATCTCCAATTGGTTTTTGACCTGTTTCAGGAGAGTTTCACACCCGTTCGATGGAGATCTGATGGCAGGGAACGAAGACCAATTTCATAATGAGACGGAGTTCATTTGTAATGCAATTTGGACCTGGTTCTGAGATCTATTTAAGGGGCACAGGTAGAGGACGAGAGCAGCACTATGAGAAGAAACAGAGAGCACCGAGAGTAGAAAATAGAATAGGCTTTTACAGTGAGGCGTGAGACTCCTGTAGAAAAAAGAGCGTGCTTTTCCCTTGTATAAAAGGGTCTATGTGAGCTTCTAATTTTTTCTTCAATTTTGTACTTCTTATGCCGTAAAAATTTAATAATAGAACCTTGAGAAGGTCTTGCCTGTAGACGTAGGCCAACAATTAGGCCGAACCATGTTATATCTGATATGCTTTTTTTTCTCTTATTTTATTACTTTATTATCTTTCTTTTTTTTGTATTATACATTTGTTCAAGTTATCTTTTCTTTACAAAACGATCCTATTTCTGCTGTGCTTATGTACCATGTGGATTGAGGTGTGCTCGGTTATCCCTCGGCCGGTCCTTTCAAGTTATAGGAATCAACAGTTATTTTGCTGTTAGCATAAATAATAGATTTTTACTTAATTTGTATAAGAGGCCTTTTCGATAATTCTGATCAATGAATTTTATTTTATCTTGATTGTTAATCTACCTGTAGTTTCTATCCTAGGAGCAGTAGTAATATGGAATTTTCTATCCTCTCTTTGATTACTATTTTTACAGTTGATCATACACCAGTGGCATCCTATGCATCTATCTACCCTTGCCATTAAATTTATGCCAACAAATTCTTTGGCATGCCCATCCCCTTAGGTAATGTGAGAGCAATCTGTAGCGACCAATAGATCTTGATTTATCTCTGCTAAAGAAATTTTGGAGAAAACAAAGATCTTCTAAGAGCTCATCCAGCATCTTAGGACCAAGCTAATAAATTCTAGTCCTAATGATAAATTCCATATTGTAGTTACACTTGAGCATTGATTTCAAAGATTTTTAGTTAAAAAAATATATTTAAAAGGGTAAAAAATATTTGAGAAATATCAACCAGTATTTTGGTTTATATGAAGTGAGATAACAAGATCAAGATATTTATACATATCGTCATATGGGGGTGCCCAATACTGATACAAACTAATTCTCTCTTAGTCGAGATGAAATCTTTGACCCTCACCTAAAATGTTAGACTCAAGATATATTATTTGAAAAGGCGTTCTAAAATAGCTTGCTGACACTAAAAGATTTGGTAGCCGTGAAGACTTATGCGTGGATCAAGGACAAGCACTTACGCAATCTGCAATAAAGTGCACTAATGACCAGGAGAGCAATAAAGATAAGAAATAATACAAAATTAAAGTATACTAAACAATAATGAGCAATTAACTCTAATTAGTTCAAGATAAGTTTGCAATTAAGATAACTCTAATTCATCCCCCTCATACAGGTGTCTGTGGTGATATCCTTCCTAAGCTATAACTAACCCGACTTAATCCGAGACCACATTTAGGCAAGCTCCGAGCCAAATATTTTCAAATTGCCTGTCGAGAGGGAAAGTAGAGAGAGGAGGAAAAACAACAAGGGTATAAAATTTGGAAAGACAAGAAAATTTTTAGTTTTCTTAGAGGTAAAGGCTTTTCTGAATTGTGTACAAGATCTTGAGGCAGAGAGATTTCATTTGTTTTTTTCAGAATTGTTCTCAAGACCTTGTACCTAGGTCCTTTATGTAGACTGGTCCGATTAATCCCGGAAGAGGTCCATGATGGCCTCAACAGCTGTCTCATGGAAGCCATAATAGCCCATCCGTGCTGGTGCTTCGCAAAGTATGATAATGCCAAAAAGATGTAAATCTATTATGCTTATGTGACAGATTTTAAGAGTCACATTTGAAATAAATTAGGGTGGCTAGCACAAAAATTCAAATTTTGAATTTTAAATTTAAATCGGAGTATAGCAAAAAAAAAAAAAAAAAAAAAAAAAACATGTGCATGTCTTCACCGGCCGACTGAGTTGGCCGCACCAGGCCCAACTACGCCTTCAACTATTGGACTATAAGAATTTAAACTTTTATGAAATCAGAATAAAAATTACTCGAACGGTTAGAATATAGGGAGTGGGTTAGGTCATTTGCATGAAAGACCATCATGACCCTCCATACCATGGCTTTGAGATGCACGACAATGTGCAAAAACAACTGATCATATTTCATGCAAAAGACCTAAGCCCGTTTCTAGACTCTGTTGCTCTCTTGGTAGCTTGTCTCGTACAATTGGCATATCAACCAGACCTCGTAATTATATGTTCGGTGTATAAGAATTTGGAATTGGCTATGGGTCCTTAGATTGATAAAATCTATTGCTGCACTTATAACTGCTCTTAAGATGAGCTAAATTCCTTTGGAGATAAAACAAAGAATTCTGAAATTCTTGAGAGCTTCTGATACGTTTTCTCCTCATTTGTGGGAGAGGAATCTCTAGGAGAGGAATCCTTGTAATCAACAACCATAAGTAAAGATAGGTAGCATAAATTGTTGGTAGCCCATAATCTGATGCGTGCACTTATATGCTGCAATGCTTTGATGCCTTGTTTGCAGCCTAGAGGAAGGCTGTAAATTCTTTGTGCTTTTATTCAGTAATACATAGGGTTGAGCAAAAACCAAACCTGAACCAATCAAATCGGTGAAATCGAACCAAACCACAGGTTTGGTTTGGTTTAAAATTTTATTCGATTTGGTTTGGTTGGTTTTTGACATATAAAAAATAGGTTTGGATTGGTTCAAGTTTGTCAATAAATAAAATCGTTCTCAAACCGAACCAGACTAGCTTTAATAAAACGACGTCATTTTGCTTAGAATGTTGTTTATGTTGGAGTATTAATATATTAAAAAATAATTCTATATTTATGGTGTTGTTTATCAATTTGGTTTTGTTTGATTAGCCTTAAATCCTAAGTGACTTATTGGATTGTTTATTTTTTTTGTAATGCGTTGGGGATCTTTATCTTAATTCTTAATGATGGTATTTGTTTAAAATTTTATTTTATTGAGTGACAATATTTTATCAATTTAAATCATTTTACTTGATAAATTTTTTTGGTGGTACTCTTATGTGAAAAGAAAATAAATCTTCATAAATCACAATAATAATAATAACAACAATAATAATAATAATATAAACTGGTAAACCAAACCAAACCAGACCATTTAAACCATGTTGGTTTGGTTTGATTTCAATCTTCTATTGGTCTGATTTGGTTTCTAGAAATGCCAAACTATTTAGAATTAGTTCGGCTTAGGTTTGAGCATGAAACCGTCAAAACCGGACCATGCTCACCCATAGTAATGCATGTGATACATCTTTTAGCTCAATGGTCCATGATGAATCCATAGTCATGTTGGAAATTATGTTCCAAAGCAATCGTCAGTCGTTGACGTTGTGCTTATCATTATAATTATATATGAATTATTGAATTAATAAATATTATTTAATTTTTTATCACTATGTACATCTCATTTTGAACTCCTGTTATGTGATGAAGTCCTTAGGACTATTTGATTCGATATAGGAGGATATATCGTTTAGTCCTTAAATGAGTTCGGACCAAATGATATGCTATTACTAGGATGATAGACATATCAAGTGTAGGTCGTTGTGTGCCATATAGGTTGGTTATCCTCTTAACCAAGGAGCTGGAGACGCTGGTATGGCATGCAGGTGAAATATAGGAGTACATTTCACTAAACGTGACCAACTCTGAAGCACTCTGCTGTCAAGAGTCACTCCGAAGGGATATAGGTATAAGTGTCCCTCCGACCTGAGATCACCACGGTGACTTGCAAGCAACTCACTATGCTTTGGTGCCGGACTATCTGAATTTTTAATTCAGCGATGAAAGATTTTTGGACATAGTCAAGTACTTGTGAAGTCAGTGTGTGAGTCAAGATGGAATTGACCCCTCCGAATAAGTAGGAGTTAATGTATCAGTGTGTTTCAATTCAGTAAAATCTTGCCGGGTAATCCATGTGATGGATTTTAAAATTGAAATACAATATGGATGACCATATCAGGGTTGGCAGTTAAACCCTAGGTCACCTTGAGCATTTGGGTCAAAGGGATGAATTATACGGTAACTATATTCAAATAGATTCTTGAGTGTTGCTTAGCATACATTCGCCAATCTGGACGTCGGGTACCATTGCTAGATGGTTACTCCGATTGGTACAGAAATCAGTTCCTATGCTACCGACTTAGGTTCGAACCTATGGGTCACATACATTAGAAGTTTCTCTCGATCACTTGGCTAATCTGAAGAGTCTCAGTCAACGGGACTCTGGTGAAGAGTCCCACTTGACGGAGACTCTGCTGAAGAGTCCCACTGGATGGAGACTCTAGAGAAGAGTCCACTAGACTTGGACTCTATCATTAATAGAGAATTAATTAGTGATTAGATTACTAATTAGCTCAATTTGATTGAGCATTAAATTTGGATCAAGTCTGATTGAATTTGATTCAATCAGGTCAAGTCTGATTAGGTTATGAGATGACCTAATCGGTAAGGAGAAATGATCCTGATTTGATCGGATCTATGCTCAATTAATTTATTGATTTGATCAAATTTAATTAAGATTATAAGAGCTAATTAGATTAGTTCATCATATTTTATTTGGGTCTAATTGGATTGGGTTTGAAAGAAATCCAATTGTTGACCCTAGAGTTCCAAATGAGTAGGATCTATCCCTTGCACCACCTAAATTGTCTCACACCTTTTCTCACCGTACAAAATTATTTATATATGAGAAAATTAAAAAATAATCCTTCTTTTATCACTCATTAAGGATAGAAATTGGTTGGTTTTGATTTGAATTCAAATTAGTTTGAATTTCAACTTAAACCTTATCCATATCCTTCCACATGTTAGCTGCTTTTGAAGGGGTCTATTGTGTATGAGAAAAGGAGTCTTCCTAACTATTTTTATATCTAATTTTCTCTGGTAAGTCTCTCTTTAATTAATAAGGGTGAGAAAAAGTTAGAGTCGAATTAAATTCAAAAGAGTTTGAATTGCAACAAACTCCAGCCCTTATCCTATTTTATCTGATTTGTGCGACAACCATAAAAAGGCCATAATTTTGTGTGCCAAAAGAAGAAGCTCTTCACCATGAGATATCAGAGAGAAAGAGGGTCAAAAACACTTCTTTGGATGTGAGGATTGGGTGGGTTTCCTTCCTCTTTGGCATGAACAAAAGAGGAGACCGTTCTCCTCTTGGGTGAGAGACCTAGAACTGTTCTAGGTTTTTGGGTGAGGAAAAAATCAAAGAAAGAGAGTCTTCATCTAAATTTTCTCTCCATCCAGCATCCTTCTCTAATCCATTTGACTTCAAAAAATTTGAAGATGATCGAAGAAGGAGATCAAGTCAGATCTGCCATCAAAGCCGACTGCCGAGCTAGCACTCCCAGAGGGCTGATCGATCCGAGGGCTTCGTGTGGACCATCCGTAGAGGTCGATGCTTGTGCGCTACTCGACATTAGTGAGAGCTTCATACCATGCTTACAGTAGTAGAGATCATCAACCCATAAAAAGGTGATGAGTTTGAACTCTACCGACATAATCTAAAGGTTAGATCAAATTCAGGGCATCGATGTGATCGATGTAGTTTTTTATTTTATTTTAGATTTTATATATAAATTTTTTATATCATAGATCCTTAATGGTAGTTTAGATCTGATCTAAGATATGTTTAAAGATTAAAATATTTAATCTTTTATTATTCTACTGTAAAATTTTAAAAATACATGCTTTGAACTATCCATTTTTCTTTCATATGGTATCAGAGCAGGTTTCTTATGATATAATTTTTTGCATATAATCTGATTTTAATTATTTAGATTAGATCTAAATAATTAATTTTGAATCTGAGTAGTATAGTAATTGATTGGATAGATCCTCATAGCCGTCGTCATAGGAGAAATCAGGATTTTACTATCCTATTTATCCATTCGATGGGATCTCCTATGGCGTGTAGGGGTGCTGCCGATCTTTTCTATGATGATGAATAATGAAAAAAATTTTAAAATTTTATTTTAGATCTGAAATAATTATATTAGATCTAAAATTAAAATTTTGATCATTAGATGATTGATTGTAAAAATATTTTATAAAATTAAAAACTATTTTAAACATCGAACCAACCCATATCAGCCCAAAACTTAATTGAGAATTAAGTGATCTAGATTTGAGAATCAAAGATCTAAGGCATTAATTTCATAACTCATGGGTTAATGAGTTAGCTCGAGTCAAGTCCATTTAACTGGTTAGACCTAGGGTTAGAAATCATTGATAATGGATCATGTTAGTAATTGATCAAATCTAATTAAAAGTTAATTCTGATTGGATCAATTTTTCTCTTGATCAATTTCAATAATTGTAGTTGGTCAAGTCCATATCTTTGATTAGACCAATATGGACTTTGATCATAGCTCCGTGGTCGAATCCAAGTCTATAAGTTGATCAAATTAAAATGACTAACCAGTTGGTGTCTAAGGTAAGTATGAGCTTTGATCGATGGTCATTAATTGGAGCTACTCGCATAGATTGAGTCTATGTCGAGTTAATGCATATCCCTCCATCGATCTCACTTACCTAGCCAACATGGTGAATCATATTTTGATTAGATCACTTAATGATTGGAGTTGACCCATGCTAACTAGAAAATAGTATAACTGATTTAGGTGTCCTAGTTCAACTTGTCTTGAGTCCTCTTTATGACTTGGTGAAGCCAGTAGGAGGATTCATGACTGGTTGGCTGGACCAGCTTATGCCTGATCTTCTTAAATTGACTTGATGAAGTCAGTGGGAGGATTAAGATTAACTGGTCAAGTCTTATCTCATCTCTCAATTCAACTAATTAAATCTTTAAAATTTTAGGTCCCTAAAATGAAATAGTTATGGATAACTAGATCATAGCCTCCCATTAAGTTGGGTGATAATGAGTCCAATGGTTTAGATGATCATTGGAGGTGCCACACGCCTGGTGCTCATCTGGTGTCAGAATTATCATTCATAATATGTTGTTTTAGTTGTATCTTTCTGATGATGGTCAGGTTGGTCGAGCCACACTCGGACCTGGTCACTCATTTGTTAGATACACTAAATTCTGGCATGTTAATGGTTGGACCTAACCAGAACTTCAGTGGAGGTGCCACACGCCTGCTGAAGAGGTGTCTGGGCAAAATTGAATACTAAAAATTATTTGATGAAATAATTGGTTAAGAACCTATCCATGGGTACACAAGGTTGGTCGAGCCACACTCGGCCCATGTGCAGTCCATGTGGATTCTAGTACCCACTAAAAATTAGTGTAATTCTTCGAATTGAAGGTAGAGGCTATCAATTCGAATAAAATAGTGAAGAACTTTAGACTAAAATCTATATCTTTAGGCTTAATCAATTCATATACTAATTAGGTTCTATTTTTTTTTTGCAGTTATGGCCACCACCTTGTCACTCCGATCACTATTAGATAGTGATAAATTGATGGGACAAATTTTGATAGCTGGTATCGAAAGCTCAAAATAGTCCTGGAGCACGAATGGATCTTGTATGTATTGACAGATCCGCACCCGAGGAGCCAGCTCCGAATGCATAGCACGGTCAGAGACACTTATCAGAAGTGGCTCAACGATCGAACTACGGTTCGTTGTATTATGCTGGCGTGATGAATGATGAGTTTAGCCATCATTTCGAGAATGCTCAGCCACAGGATATGTTGCAAATGTTGAACGAGTCCTTTGGCACACCCGACGATGTTGAGAGGACAAGACTAGTTGTGCCATCTTCAATGCTCGAATGAGGGAAGAGCATCAGTCACTGATCATGTATTGTACATGATCGAGATGATTGAGCACCTAAGCAAGCTCGCTTTCTCCTGCATGAGCAGTTGGGAAAAAGATGCTATTCTGAACTCTCTGCCCAAGTCCTACCTCCTTTTCTTACTCATTTTTGAATGACAAAGCCTGCAGTTAACTACCACGGTTTGCTGGGTTACTGCAAAACTTTGAGAAGGATCACCAGCTCCAAAAGAGTCGGTGAATATTGTGGGAGGGTCTTCTTCTGACGTCGATCCTTTAAGAAAGGAAAGAAGAACAAGAAGAACAAGAAAAGGGTGCAAAGTGCTGGGGCACCCAAGCCCAGTCAGACCAAGAAATCCAAGTCCGATCAGAGTCAGGCGAATGCTTCTACTGCAAGAAGCAGGGCACTGAAAAAGAAATTATCCTCAATACATTGCCTCCCTGGATCCGAACAGATCGAGAAAGAAGCAAGTTGTTGCTGGACAAGTAATTATATGATAACACCTTGTAATTTTTCAATTTGTGATTCACTACCTGGGTATTAGATACGAAGCCTTTTAATATTTGTAATTCTTGCAGGGTCTGCAGGTCAGTAGGAGATTTGAAGAAGGCGAAAGATTCCTTAATGTTGGAGATGGAAGATCAGTTTCAGTTCTAGCGTTAGGGACTATTAAGCTTGTATTCAAGTCTAATGTAATTATTCTAAGTGAATGTCACTTTTGTCCTTCTTTTTATTGAATATTATTTCTGTAGGCCTTTTGGCCATGTACGGTTATAAAATTTTAATAAAAAAATAATTTTAATATCATTATGAATGGTGTTAATGTGATGAATGGATAACTGAATAATGATATTTACATATTATCACAACCTGTTAGTGTAATGTACACATCCAACAAACATCCTAGAATTAGTGATGTCTCTGATATCTACCTTTGGCATTGTAGGTTAGGTCATGTTAACAAGAACAGAATAAACAGGTTGACAAAGAGAAAATCTTCGAAGTCAGTGATTGTGAATCACTCCCAACCTGTGAGTCCTGTCTTCTTGAAAAAATGATCAAATCACTTTTACTGAAAAAGTGAGCGAGCCAGTGAAGTTCTAAGTCTGATACATACTGATGTATGTGGACCTATGAACACTAGTGCAGAGATGGATATTATTATTTCATTATATTTACAGATGACCTATCGAGGTATGGGCACATCTACTTAATGACACATAAGTCAGAATCATTTGAAATTTCAAACGATTCGTAATGAAGTAGAGAAAAAACTGAAAAGAGTATTAAAACTCTTGATCGATCGAGGAGGAGAATACCTCTCTAGTGAGTTTCTGACATACTTAGAAGAGAATGAATTCTCTCACAATGGATCCCTCCTGGAACACCACAGCATAATGGTGTATCGAAAAGGAGGAATCGAACCTGTTAGACATGGTTCGTCCATGATGGGCTTTGCAAGTCTGTCGATTTTTTTTGGGATACGCACTCGAGTCGCTTGTTATATTTTAAATAAAATTTTGAGTAAGTCTGTAAGTAAAACACCACATGAGATGTGGACAGGACGTAAGCCAGCACTCTCTCACCTGAGGGTTTGGAGATGTCCGGCTTATGTCAAATGATTGAAAACTGACAAGCTTGGACCTAGGTCTGACAAATATCTATTTATAGGTACCAAAAGAGATCAAGGGATATTACTTCTACTTGCTGACGAACAGAAGGTGTTCGTCAGTAATAGGCTATCTTTTTAGAAAAAGAGTTCCTTGGTGAAGGAACTAATGTCTCAAAGATTGAACTTGATGAAGTTCGATCGGTAGAAGAACCGACACAATCTAGTAAACCCATAGAGTCAGACTTGATTAGATCAAATCAGAACTATTGTAGAAAATCTTTAAGGAGATCGATAGAGTACCGCATCAACCGATAGATACTATATTTCTTAGTCCGGATGGGATCCAGTTGAACTCGATGAGAAAATGAGGATCCGATCACCTATATGGATGCGATGCAGAGGTCTGACTCTGATAAGTGGCTGAAGCCATGAAATCGAAATGAAGTCCATGAAAATCAACAATGTATGGACATTGGTTGACCCACCTGAAGGGATAAAATCCATAGGTGTAAGTGGATCTTCAAAAAGAAGAGGGGCAGACGGAAAGGTGGAGACCTATAAAGCCGTCTGGTTGCCAAGGTTACCGTCAGCATTATGGTATTGACTATGATGAGATATTTTCTCCTGTGGCAATGCTCAAGTCTATTCGATTATGCTTGCGATAGCAGCACATCTGACTATGAAATCTGCAAATGGATGTGAAAATAGCCTTCCTAAATGGAGAGCTAGAAGAAGAGGTGTATATGATACAACTGAAGGTTTCATATCCACAGATGAGTCTAAGGTGTGCAAGCTTCAAAGGTCCATCTATGGACTTAAGCAGGCATCTCGAGTTGGAACATGCATTTTGATAAAGTGATCAGAACGTATGGCTTCATTAAGAATGGAGAGGAACCCTGCATATACAAATGGTTAATAACTCTGTGGTAGTATTTTTATTTTGTATGTCGATGATATTCTCTTAATCGAAATGACATCCCTGTATTACAGGAATAAAAGTTTGGTTGTCATCAAGTTCTCCATGAAAGACTTGGGAGAAGCATCCTTCATCCTTGGGATGAAGATCTATAGAGATAGATCTAAAAGTTGCTTGATTATCCCAGTCGACGTACATTGATACTGTGCTGAAAAGGTTCAGCATGGAGAATTTCAAGAAAGGCTATCTTCGATAGGCCAAGAAATTTCTCTCTCGAAGAGTGATTATCGACAACTCCTCAAGAGAGAGAGCATATGAGTAGAATTTCATATGCTTCGATAGTGGATCTATTATGTACGCCATGACATGTACGCGATCGGATGTGGCATACTCATTAGGAGTAGTGAGCAGATACCAGTCCGATCCAGGTGAGAATCACTGGAAGGTCGTAAAGACCATCCTTAAGTATTTGAGAAATACTAAGGATCAGTGGCTTATCTATGGAGAATCTGACTTAAAACTTATGGGGTTTACAGACTCAATTTTCAGTCGATCATGATGACATAAAAGCATGTCGGATATATTTATATCCTGAACGATGGAGCAATCTGCTGAAAAATTTCAAGCAGCACACTGTGGCCGACTCTACTTGTGAGGCAGAATATATCACGGCATCCGATGCTGGAAGGAAGCTGTGTGGCTATGAAAGTTCATCAACAAGCTCGAGTGGCACCCTCCCTTGATGGCCCATCTTGTTGTACTGCGACAGTACTGGTGCCATTGCTCAAGCGAAGGAACGAAGTCACATCAGCGACCAAGCACATTTTGCACCGCTACCACCTGGTCGAGAGATCGTGGATCGAGGTGACATCGAGCTTCAGAAGATCGACAGAAAGAGAACTGACTGACCCATTTACTAAAGCCCTCGATGTCAAGGAGTTCGAAGACTACAAATCAAAGATGGGTATACGATACTGCACCGATTGGCTTTAGTCCAAGTGGAGTTGTTGAAATTATGTCCCAAAGTCAATCGTCAGCCTGTTGACGGTTGTGCTTATCATTGTAATTGTATATAAATTATTGAATTAATAAATATTATTTATTTTTTCATCACTGTGTACATCTCATTTTGAACTCCTGTTATGTGATGAAGTCCTTAGGACTATTTGATTCGATATAGGAGGATATATCATTTAGTCCTTAAATGAGTTTGCGATCAAATGATATGCTATTACTAGGATGATAGACATATCAAGTGTAGGTCGTTGTGTGCCATATAGGTTGGTTGTCCTCTTAACCAAGGAGCTGGAGATGCTGGTATGGCATGCAGGTGAAATATAGGAGTACATTTCACTGAACGTGACCAACTCGGAGTACTCTGCTGTCAAGAGTCACTCGAAGGGATATAGGTATAAGTGTCCCTCCGACCTGAGATCACCAGGTGACTTGCAAGCAACTCACTATGCTTTGGTGCGGACTATCTGAATTTTAATTCAGTGATGAAAGATTTTTGGGCATAGTCAAGTACTTGTGAAGTCGGTGTGTGAGTCAAGATGAATTGACCCTCCGAATAAGTAGAGTTAATGTATCAGTGTGTTTCAATTCAGTAAAACTTGGTCGGGATAATCCATGTGATGGATTTTAAAAATTAAAATACAATATGGATGACCATATCAGGGTTGGCAGTTAAACCCTAGGTCACCTTGAGCATTTGGGTCAAAGGATGAATTATACGGTAACTATATTCAAATAGGTTCTTGAGTGTTGCTTAGCATACATTCGGCCTATCCGACATCGGGTACCATTGCTAGATGGTTACTCGATTGGTACAGAATCAGTTTCTGTGCTACCGACTTAGGTTCGAACCTATGGGGTCACACACATTAGAAGTTTCTCTCGATCACTTGGCTAATCTGAAGAGTCCAGTCAAGGAGACTCTGGTGAAGAGTCCACTGACGGGACTCTGCTGAAGAGTCCACTGGATGGAGACTCTAGAGAAGAGTCCCACTAGACTTGACTCTATTTTAATGAAGATTAATTAGTGATTAGATTATAATTAGCTCAATTTGATTGAGCATTAAAGTCTGGATCAAGTCTGATTGAATTTGATTCAATCAGGTCAAGTCTGATTAGGTTATGAGATGACCTAATCGGTAAGGAGAAATGATCCTGATTTGATCGATCTATGGCTCAATTAATTTATTATTTGATCAAATTTAATTGAGATTATAAGAGCCTAATTAGATTAGGTTCATCATATTTTATTTGGGTCTAATTGGATTGGGTTTGAAAGAAATCCAATTGGTTAAACCTAGAGTCCAAATGAGTAGGACTCTATCCCTTGCCCACCTAAATTATCTCACATCTTTTCTCACCACACAAAATTAGTTTGTATATGAGAAAATTAAAAATAATCTTCTTTTTTCCTCATTAAGGATAGAAATTGGTTGGTTTTGATTTGAATTCAAATTAGTTTGAATTTCAACTTAAAACTTATCCATATCCTTCCACACATTGGCTGCTTTTGAAGGGTCTATTGTGTATGAGAAAGGAGTCTTCAATATTTTATCAATTTTTTTGTAAGTCTCTTAGTTGATAAGGGTGAGAAAAAGTTGAGTCGAATTGAAATTCAAAAGAGTTTGAATTGCAACAAACTCCAGCCTTATCCTTTTTATCTGGTTTGTGCGACAACCATAAAAAGGCCATAATTTTGTGTGCCAAAAGAAGAGAGCTCTTCACCATGAGATACAAGAGAAATAGGGTCAAAAATACTTCTTTGGGATGTGAGGATTGGGTGGGTTTCCTTCCTCTTGGCATGAACAAAAGAGGAGACCGTTCTCCTCTTGGGTGAGAGACCTAGAACTGTTCTAGATTTTTGGTGAGAAAAAATCAAAGAGAAGAGAGTCTTCATCTAAATTTTCTCCACCATCCAGCATCTTTCTCTGATCCATCTTCGACATCAAAAAGATTCAGGTGATCAAAGAAGGAGATCAAGTCAGATCTGCCATCAGAAGCCGACTGCGTGAGCTAGCACTCCCAGGAGGGCTGATCGTCGAGGGCTTCGTGTGGACCATCCGTAGAGGTCGATGCTTGTGCGGCTGCTCGACATCAGGAGAGCTTCATACCATACTTACCAGTAGTGAGATCATCAACCATGAAAAGGTGATGAGTTCTGAACTCTACCGACATAATCTAAAGGTTAGATCAAATTCAGGCATCGATGTGATCGATGCAGTTTTCTATTTTATTTCAATTTTATATATAAATTTTTTATGTCATAGATCCTTAATGTAGTTTAGATCTGATCTAAGGATATTTAAAATTAAAATATTTAATCTTTTATTATTTCTGTTAAAATTTTAAAAATACATGCTTTAACTACCATTTTTCCTTCATTTTAGCTCTAGTTTGAGCTTGCTATGGCCTTTGTGAAAGCCTTTTTTTTTAATTTTCTTGTTTATGTTGTGAATGTGGGACTGCACAAGATTTTTGCATTAGGCCTCCTAAGTTTGTTGGTGGAATGCAAACTTTTCTGAAGTTCTGGATGACACAACAGTGCTCACTTTAGCTATAATTATAAGGGTTTATGACAAGTTGATGACAACCAAAGTGAGTTTAATGAAGCAGTAACCGAAACTAAAGAAAAAAAATCAAATTGAAAATGAGAATTGATAGAATGGGCTTATTATAGCATTGGTACACTAGACCGGGCATTCTTTTGGTATTAGTTTCTCTGATAACATCTTTTGGCTCTAGTTTTATTTACTTCAGTGCTACTATTCTTGAATTTGAGAATTTTGCTCATGAAGATTTATTAAAAAATTCTTATAAGATGGGCTTCCATTGATTATAGATTGATTTCTTATTTAATTTGTTATGAAAAATATGAGTTAAGTTATTGTCTGAATAAATGGTTAAGGAGCCCATGATTACCTGTAATCATATTATTATTTTAGGTCCTATTGTTTTAGTCATGTGATATAGCAGATATTGGTATAGATCTGACTTGATTAATAGACTCTATGATGGATGGACCTATTAGCATTCTAACTGGACTATATCCCCACTCTATTCCTATATATATCCATCTATAAAAAAATTCTTAGACATCAAGATCTTTACATTTTTAGGATGGAACTGTCTCATTGAAGAGACAGACATGTAGAGATAGAGAGGAAGATCTATCTCACCATTATTGATTTTTTCTTCAGTAAGATGTTCCGATGCTAATGACTGTTCTGGGATTTCAAAGTATAATTAATAGATTAGATTTTATTTTAATTTCTTGGATGATTTTTTTGTTCTAATCTTCTACATAAGATTCATGGGAAATTCTCAACAGATCTATCATCAAGTTTATCATGAGATGAAGAAGTTCACTTCACCGAAGATGGCCAAAGACATGATGCTAATTAAATGATCATTTCTTGAAAGGCAATTTAGCATGCTCATCTTTATGTATATTAAGCTATTCGAGCATAAAAATGCAATGTAGTTGTCAAACTTTTAGAGCTATTCGGCCTACAAATGGCATGGTGGTCAATGCCTCAAGGCAGTGTGTTATCTTGAGATCTCGATCTTCCATCAAAAACTAGTGATAGCGGAACGATATGATGTTTTACTAATTAAATATCTGAAGTTTTCTTAGAAAAGGCAAACAAGTTGGTCTATTTTCTTAGCATGGATGAAATGGGCCATTTTAACTGGACAATGTAGAGCCGTAATGGAATATATAATAGAGCTTTGTATTTTGTCCATAGATGTTAATCTATGATCTTATACATGGCAACATGGTTTCTTTGTTACTCATATACATGGGTGTAAATAATCGCAAACTAAGACTGAAATGGATCGAATACGGATCGGAGACTAGCATATTCATATCCATATTTGTTTTATCTGACGAATACAAATATGGATATGGATATTATTCGGATAAAAAAATTTATATCCATATTTATTTTAAATGGATACGGATACAATTCAGATACTAGAAGTATGGATATAATTACAGATATAACTTAGATAATTAAATTTTATAACTACAGAATCAAAGATATTACTAAATATATGATAATCAAGTTAATAATAAGTTTATATATTGTATATTTTTTTTAAAAATTAATAAGTAATTTATAAAATTATATAGAATTACATATAGTTTCAGATATTCAGATATGGTTCGGATAGTTGTTTATCCATATCCATATTCATTATTTTTTGATGGATATAGATACGAATATGGATATTAGTTGGATCTTGAAATTTCTATCCATATCCAGATTGATCAGATAAAAAAATAAATTTAGATGGATAATATCTATACCACTTTCACCCCTACTGCAAATACAAGTGCACGAGCAAAGATAAAAAGGAAAAAGGCTAGAGCTGGAGATATGTCCCCAATATTTCATGGGCTATATCAAGGCAAACTTGTGATTCTTTTCTTTCTTTTTCTTTCTTTTTTTTCTTATAATCCATCTATGTTGGAATAGGAAGCATAGAGGACCCCACCAATGCATTGATATAAATCTAAATGCAAGGAATATTTCAAAAAATCAAGGGAGAGAAAAAAAGAAAATATTGGTATGACTTATAGGTCGAAGCAATATAAATCAAAAAGAAATTCTTTGTGCACCGTGGGCGGTGTAGAAAATCCGATGTAGAGTGCACTATCTTGTTCGATTGATCCACGTAATTACCAACTTTTCAACATGCATTTAATTTTTCATGTCGTTTTTTGTTTAAAAATTTTATATGACAAAAATATCTTTATTTTTTAAAAGAAATTATAATATTCTGTGCATAATATAGCCTAGGATGTCATAATATGGCTTAAGATATCATAATATGAGAGGGGTATTTTGTCCACCACTTTCTAACGCGCATTTAATGCTTGCAGGTGGTTCATATATACATGGTTTGAATTTTATGATCACTACTGTACAAATGATTAAAGTAGTAGCAAAGATCATTTACCTAAAAAATTGCCTAATCAGACGCCGTTTGGCCTTTTGATCTCTCATTTTTTATTTAACAGTTGAAATTCATCCCGTGCTAAATTGATCATGATAATAATATCCGATTAAAGAAAATTTTGATAGTATACAAATATCATCGAGATCATTGTTGTAAGTTTTTGGATCCATCGGTGGTTTCTATCTATCAGATCATCATGCGGTCGTTTGTGATCGTCAAAATTAAATTTTATTGTTCGATATAGCTAGGGCTATCAGATCGAGATGATTTTTGATGAATACTCTAACAATAATTATTTAGATATGAACGATGAGGATCGACTTTAAATTTTAAAATTATAACATATTTAGAGAAAGTAGCGATGCATTTTTTATTAATTTGGCCTATGATTATTAGCGATGGATTTTTTTATTATTAGCGACGGTGTTTAGCCGTCACTAGTAACTTTCTCTCTTCCACCTATTATCTTCCCCACATGCCCTCATTTTCCCCCACCCTCCTTCCCTACGCACCCTAATTTTCTCCCACCCCCTTCCCTGCATGCGTATCATCTTCTCCGAGCTCTCCCCTTGCTATTGACCACCTCCTCCTTCTCCCCCACCGCTCTCCTTGCTGGATTGGCCCCCCACCGCCTTCTCTTATCGGATCGGCCCCCACCACCTCCCCCCACCGCTCCCCTTGCCAGATCGGCCCCCCGCCACCTCCTTTCGTCAGATCGCCTCCCACCCCTCTTCTTGCTGGATTGAGCCCCCACTGCCTTCCCCTTGTTGGATCGAGCCCTCCATCGCCTACCCTTGCCGGATCAGCCCCCCAGCTGCCTCCCATCTCTCCGAGCCCTTAGCCGCCTCCCACCTCCCCAAGCCCCTAGTTGCAAGTCCTCGGTTGCCTCCCCAAGCCCTAAAGCCCCAGCTACCTCCCGCCTCCTCTAGCCCCCGGCCGCCTCTCGCCTCCTCGAGGCCTCGGTAGTGAGCACCCAGCTGCCTCCTCGAGCCCTTGGCCACCTCCCATCTCCCGAGCCCCCGATCGCAAGCCTCCGGCCACCTCTTGCCTCCCTGAGCCCTAGTATGAAACCTGACCACCTCTCGCCTCCCTAAGCCTTCGATCATGAGAACCCAGCCACCTCCCCTCCTCGAGCCCCGACTGTCTCTTGCCTTTCTGAGCCCCCGACCGCGAGCCCCCAGCCATCTCCCATCTCTTCGAGCCCCAACCGCGATCCTACTAAGATAATTGCAAACATCTCTGGCTCAAGTTTCATGGATTCTATGTTCACGCTCTTGGTGACACCACCAATGGTTGCATGTCTACTAGTAGCGAGCTCTTGTTTTAAGATTCAATATTGTCTGTAATTGAAGTACTTGATTTGTTGGTTATTCTAATATTCTTTTCAAATGCAAGGCCGCATTTTAATCCTATTGGAAAGGAACATGGGGCAACTGAAGATAAGAGCCGCCATATCGATGATCTTAGCAATGTGACTGCTGGTGAAGATGGTATGATCTATTTGTCATGGCCACTTTATGATACTGCATTGTTGTTTCCATAACATTTAAAAATGATAACTTGATATTAGAAGTAATGTTTTATTTATGCTTGGGTGGATTTACTGAAGCATTATGCATAGCTGGTTACTGGAATACTAGAAGTTTATGGTTTTGTTTTGATATTTTAGGGATTGTTAATTTTAGCATTGTGACAAATAATTTATTTTTTTTATATTAATATATTTTTAATGAGATGTTATTCTTTCTACCTTTAAACTTTTTCGTGTTTTATTCTTTTGCAGATTCCTCTCAGTGGACCAAATTCCATTATTGGAAGGGCTATTGTTGTCCATACCAATCCTAATGACCTTGGAAATGATAAACTTTACTCCTTAATATTCATGTTAACTTCATATTTTATTAATTTAGGCATTAACATTGGATGATGTGAAAATAATTAGTTATGATATGTGGAGCATCAATTTGTATATATGTTATTTTTTATTTTTTATTTTTTATTTATTGCATCAAAAGCATGCATGAGCTAGCAAGTCACTAAAATCTCCATCTCTATTAATACTAGTATCTAATGATTTGCTTGTTTCTCTTTTACATATTGAAACTATGTTATAATTTTTATAATCACTCTAATTTGTTTATATCACTCAGTGTCATCTTGATTATATGCCTATACATAATTTCTAGTATATTTTCTTCTTGTACTTATTTTTTAGATTTTAATTTGTTAAGATGCTCACTTATGGAGATGCTACATCCATATGCTACTTTATTTTTTTATATGTTACAATTTTAAATTTATAAAGTAGATTTATAAAATTATATAATTTATATTTTTAATATAATATAATTAATTTTTTATTTATAATTATGTTAAATAAGTATTATTTTATTTATAATAGATTTTAAAAATAATTATAAAATAAGTTTTAAAATATTTAATTATAAATTTTTTTAAAAAATAAAAATTATTAACGACGGCATTAGCAACGGTCAAGCCATCGCTAATAGTTTATTCAAATTTTAATTAAAAAATTAAAAAATATTAGCGATGGCACTACCATCGCTAATATTGTCGCTAATTATCATTATTTAGTGATGGTAATTTGCCGTCGCTAATAATAGCAATTAGCGACTAGGATATTTCCGTCAAATTTTTAGCAATGATTTGGCGATGGCTAACTGACTATTAGCGATGGCAATTCAGTTTTCTTATAATGAAAACTCCCATATTTTGTCGTGGTACTCTATTGGTGTCTTCTCTCCTTTCTCTCCTGCCTCACCAATCACACATCAATCTTTCCTGAGAATCTTGGAGATGCTGACAATGGTAGAAAGGATAGAGGATGAGTAGACTGTAAGCAAAGTAAGCAAGGAAACAAAGAGAAAGACATGAGTAATAGATGAACCAAGGCAAATGGGGGAAATGAAGAAACCTAGAGGAGTGAGGAAATCTCTCTCTCTCTCTCTCTCTCTCTCTATCTCTCTAATCTTCTCATCATCTCTGCAATTTATTGGCCATGTAATTAAGTTTATTAGGTAAGTAAACAGTAAGAATGGTACTTTATCTCGGAGAGATGATAGGAGGTATTTGTCAGTGTCGTGGTAACCTGAATCATGTGATCAAGATGCGATGGATAAAAGGTTCTATGTGGAGTATAGCTTGCAAGAGGCCTCCATTCTCCATAATCCTTTGTGTTTCAACGGTTCCACGTCACTTTTTAAGAGCCAGGATAAATAGTTATTATTGGACTTAGAGCTACTCAAATGAATTATTTAGCTCCCTGAGGTCTCGGCAGTGAGCACCCAACTGTCTCCTCGAGCTCTTGGCCACCTCCCACCTCCCCGAGCCCCCGATCGCGAGCCTCCGGCCACCTCTTGCCTCCTTGAGCCCCCAGTCATGAGACCCGACCACCTCTCGCCTCCCTAAGCCTCCGATCATAAGAACCCGGCCACCTCCTGCCTCCCCAAGCCCCGACTGTCTCTCGCCTCCCTGAGCCCCCGACTGCGAGCCCTCAGTCGTCTCCCATCTCTCTGAGCCCCGACCGCGATCTACTAAGATAATTGCAACATCTCTGGGCTCAAGGTTCATGGATTCCATGTTCACACTCTTGGTGACACCACCAATGTTGCATGTCTATTAGTAGCGAGCTCTTGTTTTAAGATTCAATATTGTCTGTGATTGAAGTACATGATTTGTTAGTTATTCTAATATTTTTTCAATGCAAGGTTGCATTTTAATCCTACTGAAAAGGAACATGGGGCAACTGAAGATAAGAACCGCCATATCGATGATCTTAGCAATGTGACTGTTGGTGAAGATGGTATGATCTATTTGTCATGGCTACTTATGATACTGTATTATTGTTTCCATAACATTTAAAAATAACAACTTGATATTAGAAGTGGTGTTTTACTTATGCTTGGGCGGATTTACTGAAGCATTATGCATAGCTGGTTACTGAAATACTAGAAGTTTATGTCGTTTTGGTTGATGTTTTAGGGATTGTTAATTTAGTATTGTTGACAAGTAGTTTTTTTTTTTTGTATTTAATATATTTTTAATGAGATGTTATTCTTTCTACCTTTTAAACTTTTTCATATTTATTCTCTTTTACAGATTTCTCTTAGTGGACCAAATTCCATTATTGAAGGGCTATTGTTGCCATACCAATCCTAATGACCTTAGAAATGATAAACTTTACTCCTCAGATATTCATGTTAACTTCTATTTTATTAATTTTAGGCATTAACATTGGATGATGTGAAATAATTAGTTATGATATGTTGAGCATCAATTTGTATATATGTAATTTTTTATTTTTTATTTTTTATTTATTGCATCAAAAGCATGCATGAGCTAGCAAGTCATTAAAATCTCCATCTCTATTAATACTAGTATCTAATTGATTTGCTTGTTTCTCTTTTACATGTTGAAATTATGTTATAATTTTTTATAATCACTCTAATTTGTTTATATCACTCAGTATCATTTTATTATCTTGATTATATACCTAACATAATTTTCTAGTATATTTTCTTCTTGTACTTGTTGTTTAGATTTTAATTTGTTAAGATGCTCACTTATGGAGATGCTACATCCATATGCTACTTATTTTTTTTATTTGTATACATTTTTAAACTTATAAAATAGATTTATAAAATTATATAATTTATATTTTTAATATATATAATTAATTTTTTATTTATAATTATGTAAAAATTATTATTTTCTTATAAGAGATTTTAAAAAATAA
>NC_026003.2:94955287-94996410 GCF_000442705.2 Elaeis guineensis | reverse complement strand
TACTATGGCTTACCGCATTCTCATGGTCCACAGAAGAGCATGTGACCGACCGTCTACTTCCCTGGTTTTGCTGTCTATGATGGACTGGTGATATTTTCAACATTTCTCGTAGTGTACATGAATTCTGGTGGACCATTACACGATCGGATGGCTCCTCTTCTTTCTGGTTCAGATTGGATAGTGGCAACGTGCCTCCGATTGGTTTTCAGCCTATTTTAGGAGAGTTTCATGCTCGTCAATGGAGATCTGATGGCAGGAAATGAAGACCAGTTTCGTAATGAGACAGAGTTCGTTTCTAATGCGATTTGGGCTTGGTTCCAAGATCTATTTAAGGGGCACAGGCGAAGGATCGAGAGCAGCACTGTGAGAAGAAACAGAGAGCACTGAGAGTAGAAAACAAAATGATGAGGCATGAGACTCCTTGAGAGAAAAAGAGCATGCTTTTCCCTTATATAAGAGAGTCTGTGTGAGCTTCTAATTTCTTCTCCAATTTTGTACTTCTTATGCCATGAAAGTTTAATAGAAGAATGTTGAGGAGATCTTGCCTGTGGATATAGGCCAACAATTTAACCGAACCACGTTATATCTGGTGTGCTTTCTTTTTTTTTATTTTATTACTTTATTATCTTCTTTTTATTTTGCATTCTAATTTTGTTCAAGTTGTCTTTTCTCTACAAAATGATCCTTTTCTGCTGTGCTTGTGTACCGTGTGGGCTGAGGTGTGCTCGATTATCCCTCGGTCGTCCTTTCAGTTTGATATCAGACCTGGAAGATTCTTTTGTAACTGGTTTGATTTGAAATAATGGTAGGTAAGGTGACGACAACAAAGTATGAGAAACTGAGATTTGATTGATCAAACTTTGTACTTTGAAAGATGAAGATGCATACGATATTGATCAAGGATGATTGTAAAGTTGCTTTGCAAGGAAAGAAATGCAAATCATCAGAGATGACGGTAGGCAATATGAGGAGAAAGCAAGCTAGCAATGGCGAACCTCTATTTGATGTTGGATGATCCAGTATTGTTCAATATCGAGGCTGAGATTACTGCAAAAGGGGTTTGAAAAAGTTGAAAAATCTCTATGAAGGAAAGTCTTTGGTGAATAAAATCTATTTTGAGACGGTAATTATACAATCTAAAGATGAAGGATAGGGCGTCATTTTCGAGCACTTGTGGTATTCAATTCATTATAAGCAAGTTTGCGTCCTAAATGTCAGAATTGAAGATGAAGAGAAGGCTAGCATTCTACTTTGTTCATACTAGAGTCTTGGGATAATCTCATTATGAACTTGAGTCATGTTAAAATCCTCAAGATGGAGTCAATTGTTGTATCATTGCTTACAGAGGAGATGAGGTAAAAAATCTAGCCAAGGAAGCTCTTTGGGGGAGGCTATGGTAGCATGGGGGAAGTCTTTCGAGAGGAAACATGATGATCGAGGGAAGATGAGATCTAAATCCAAGGGCAAGAAGAAGGTCAAATGCTAAAATTGTGAAAAATCAGGGCATGTAAAAAAAGATTGTTGAGCTAGAGGAGTCAATATAAAATCTGAATCAAAAAACTTTCAAGAAAATATAGCAGAAAGTGAAACTGATTTGGCTACTTCGGATGATGGGGATGCATTGACGGCATTGGAGAGATCCGAGCTTACACATCATTGAATTTTGGATTCAGGGGCATCCTTTCACATGACTCCTTTTAGGGAGTAGTTCATACATACAAATCATGGGATGGAGTTATCTATTTGGATAACAATACAACTTATCCTGTGATTGGAGTGGAAGATATTTGGATCAAGATGTTTGATGGTATAATTCGGATAGTTTCTAATGTACGGTATATTTCTGCACTTCATAAGAGTTTACTGTCATTTGAAAAATTTTGTAAGCAAGACTTAAAGTTTGTCAGAGAGAAAGATCAATAGAAGGTATCCAAAGGGTATTTGGTGGTGATAAAGGGAGAACAAATTGATGGTCTTTATAAATTAGTGGGCAAGACTTAGGTGGAAGAGGCAGTAGCAAGTATAAAGATGGTGTATTCGACGGTTTGGCATTGACATTTGGGACATATAAGTGAATGTAGGCTATAATTATTATCAAATAAGGAGCTTCTTTCGGGGTACAAGTCAATGCCATTAGAATTTTATGAAGATTGCATCTATAGTAAACAAAGAAGGATCTCTTTCTTTTTATCGCAGCAGCGGAGTAAGAAATTTCTTGAGCTAATCCACTTAGATACTTGAGAGTCGCCCGATAGGTCATTAGACGGGTGTTCCTACTTTGTCTCCTTCATTGATGACTATTCTAGAAAGGTTTGGATATACATATTAAAGTGAAAATCCGATGTTTTTGAGATTTTCAAGAAATTCAAGGCTTTGGTGGAAAATAAAAAAGATTTGAAAATTAAATGCCTACGTTCAGATAATAGAGAGAAATATTACTTCGAGGAGTTTGAGAAGTTTTGTGGCAAGCATGGAATTTGGCGACAACTCATGGTTTCAGGGACACCACAGCAAAATGGTATGGCAGAGAGGTTTAATAGAATACTTATAGATAGGATCTATAGTATATTGAGTACTGCAAAACTTGATAAGAGATTTTGGACAGAGATTGTGAACACGGCTTATTACTTGATCAATCGAGCGCCGCCAAAATCAGTTGAGTTGGAAATTTCAGAAGAACTATAGAGCGGCAAGTCCGTAAATTATTCTCTTCTCCGTGTCTTTAGATGTGATGCATATATGTGGATTTCAAAAAAGAAAAAGATAAAATTGGATAGAAACTCTCAGAAGTGCATCTTTCTTGGCTATGCTAAAGGAGTAAAGGGATATCGGTTGTGGGACCCTACTATCCACAAGATCATTATTAGCCGAGATGTTGTTTTTAATGAAGAATCTTTTCAAAGCATCAAGAAAAAGCAAGATGATGAAGCCATTACTTCTATCGAGTTCTTTGATGCAGGCAATGTGGTGCAAGCAGAGCAAGCACAAGTAAATGACGAGGTAGTTGATGATGAATTGGGCACGGAGTCTCCGTAATCACCTGAGGATGCTATCTCATCGAAAGAACCACCAATGGAGTCTGAGTGGCCTAGAAGGGTTATTAGACCTTCCATCAGGTATGATAACTATATCATTTCTTTCATTTTTTCTGCTAACCATGTTTGTGCTTCTGTTGCTTTGGCTTAGGAGGATGAGCTGACTTCATACAAGACGGCTTGTGAGTCTACCAATGCTGAAAAGTGGCATTGTACTATGAAGAAGGAGATGGAGTCACTTTGAAAGAACAAGACTGGGGAGCTTGTAGTTCTATCGGTCCGATCAGACATCAATGGGTCTATAAAGTGAAGAAGGATACAGATGGAAATATAGGGAGGTTCAAAGTGGTTTGGTGGTGAAGGCTTATGCTTAGAAGCTAGGAATTGACTTTAATGAGATCTTCTCATCAATGGTTCATCTTATTACTAGTCAGATTGTTTTGGCGATGGCAACAGTTATGGATTTAGAGCTCGAGTAGATGGATGTAAAGATAGCTTTCTTGCATACTGACTTGGAGCAGGAGACCTATATGGTGCAAACTAAAATTTTTGTCGAAAAAGATAAGGTTTTGGTTTGTCGACTGAATAAATCATTGTACAGTCTCGAACAGATGCCAAGATATTGGTACAAGTAATTTGATTGCTTTATTGTGAGTTTGGGATTTGATTGACTGGAGGCAGATCATTGTGCATATTTTTACGATTATGATGATGGGAACTTCTGTATCTGCAGTTGTCTATCGACAATATGATGGTCGCAAGGAATAGCAGGAGTCGAATATCAGATATGAAAACTCAGTTGGCTGGGAGTTTGAGATGAAGGACTTAGGAGCCGTGAACCACATACTCAAGATGAAGCTGCTACGGGAGGAGAAAGATAGGAAGGTCTGACTTTCACAAAAGGGATATGTGGAGAAAGTTCTACGGTGCTTCAATATGCAGAATGTGAAGCCGATGTCTACCCCATTTTCTATTGAATTAAAATTGTCGCCGAGCAATCACCCAGCATAAAAACAGAAAAGGTTGACATGGCTCGGATACCATATTCATCAGTAGTAGGGAGTCTTATGTTTGCCATGGTATGCATAAGACCAGACATTGCATAAACAGTGAGAATTGTGAGCCGATATATGGCGAATCCAAAGAGCGACCATTGGATAGAAGTAAAGCAGATCTTTCGATATCTGAGGGCGATGACTGATCATTCACTCTACTATGATTCAGCAGATTTGGAGTACATTGGGTATGTTGATTCTGATTTTACAGGTGATCGGGACAAGAGAAGATCTACCACAGGTTATGTGTACTCCATGGGTGGTGATGCTATAAGCTGAAAATCTAAGCTTCAGTCAGTGGTGGCATTATCAATGATAGAGAAAAAGTATATTGTAGTGGTACATGCATGTAAAGAAGCTATCTGGCTCAAGAGGTTTCTTGGAGACTTCAAGGTGAAGCAGGATGTGATGAGGGTGAATTGTGATAGTCAAAGTGCATTGCACTTGGCGAAAAATCCAACATTTCATTTTCGGATGAAACATATCGACATTCACTATCACTTTGTGAGAGATGTGGTGGATGATGGTCTAGTCTCATTGTTGAAAATTCATATCGGTGCAAATCCAGCAAATGTATTGATGAAGCCGGTGACTTGAGAGAAGTTCAATTGAAGCAAAGCTTCTCTTGGTCTTGGAGCTATGTGAGGAGTGAGAGGTTGGCAAAGCCTCCGGGATGATGTTCTTTGGACTTCGGCATATGTCTTCAAGTGGAAGAATTGATAGGTTGAAGCCCATATGAAAGAGGCCCACAACAATAGAAGCCCAGCACCAGCCCAGGCCCAGCCAGCCATGCGTGGGCACGCACGGGGGCGCACGTGGGCTGGCCCAGCAGAGAGCAGTCGCGGCATACCATGGTTACCGCATTCTTGCGGTCTACAGAAGGGCGCGTGGACCGACCGCCTGCTTCCCTGGCATTTTTGCACGATCTATGGTGGGCCGATGATGTTTTCCAGACGTTTCTCATGGTGTACAGGAAATTTTAGTGGACCATTGCACGATCGGACGGCTCCTCTTCTTTCCAATTCAGATTGCATGGTGGCAACACATCTCTAATTGGTTTTTGACCTGTTTCAGGAGAGTTTCACACCCGTTCGATGGAGATCTGATGGCAGGGAATGAAGACCAACTTCATAATGAGATGGAGTTCGTTTGTAATGCAATTTGGATCTGGTTCTGAGATCTATTTAAGGGGCACAGGCAGAGGATCGAGAGCAGCACTGTGAGAAGAAACAGAGAGCACCGAGAGTAGAAAATAGAAGAGGCTTTTACAGTGAGGCGTGAGACTCCTGTAGAGAAAAGAGCGTGCCTTTCCCTTGTATAAAAGGGTCTATGTGAGCTTCTAATTTTTTCTTCAATTTTGTACTTCTTATGCTATAAAAATTTAATAATAGAACCTTGAGAAGGTCTTGCCTGTGGACGTAGGCCAACAATTAGGCCGAACCATGTTATATCTGATATGCTTTTTTTTCTCTTATTTTATTACTTTATTATCTTTCTTTTCTTTTGCATTCTACGTTTGTTCAAGTTATCTTTTCTTTATAAAATGATCCTGTTTCTGTAGTGCCTATGTACCGTGTGGATTAAGGTGTGCTCGGTTACCCTCGGCCGGTCATTTCAAGTTATAGGAATCAACAGTTGTATTATAGTTATTTTGCTGTTAGCATAAATAATAGATTTTTACTTAATTTGTATAAGAGGCCTTTTCGATAATTCCGATCAATGAATTTTATTTTATCTTGATTGTTAATCTACCTGTAGTTTCTATCCTAGGAGCAGTAGTAATATGGAATTTTCTATCCTCTCTTTGATTACTATTTTTACGGTTGATCATACAGCAGTGGCATCCTATGCATCTATCTACCTTGCCATTAAATCTACCCTTGCCATTAAATTTATGCCAACAAATTCTTTGGCATGCCCATCCCCTTAGGTAATGTGAGAGCAATCTGTAGCGACCAATAGATCCTGATTTATCTCTGCTAAAGAAATTTTGGAGAAAACAAAGATCTTCTAAGAGCTCATCCAGCATCTTAGGACCAAGATAATAAATTCTAGTCCTAATGATAAATTCCATGTTGTAGTTACACTTGAGCATTGATTTCAAAGATTTTTAGTTAAAAAAATATATTTAAAAGGGTAAAAAATATTTGAGAAATATCAACCAGTCTTTTGGTTTATATGAAGTGAGATAACAAGATCAAGATATTTATACATATCGTCATATGGGGGTGCCCAATACTGCTACAAACTAAGTCTCTCCTAGTCGAGATGAAATCTTTGACCCTCACCTAAAATGTTAGACTCAAGATATATTATTTGAAAAGGCGTTCTAAAATAGCTTGCTAACACTGCAAGATTTGGTAGCCGTGAAGACTTATGCGTGGATCAAGGACAAGCACTTGCGCAATCTGCAATAAAGTGCACTAATGACCAGGAGAGCAATAAAGATAAGAAATAATACAAAATTAAAGTACACTAAACAATAATGAGCAATTAACTCTAATTAGTTCAAGATAAGTTTGCAATTAAGATAACTCTAATTCATCCCCCTCATACAGGTGTCTGTGGTGATATCCTTCCTAAGCTATAACTAACCCGACTTAATCCGAGACCACATTTAGGCAAAGCTCCGAGCCAAATATTTTCAAATTGCCTGTCGAGAGGGAAAGTAGAGAGAGGAGGAAAAACAACAAGGGGTATAAAATTTGGAAAGACAAGAAATTTTTTAGTTTTCTTAGAGGTAAAGGCTTTTCTGAATTGTGTACAAGATCTTGAGGCAGAGAGATTTCATTTGTTTTTTTCAGAATTGTTCTCAAGACCTTGTACCTAGGTCCTTTATGTAGACTGGTCCGATTAATCCGGAAGAGGTCCATGATGGCCTCAACAGCTGTCTCATGGAAGCCATAATAGCCCATCCGTGCTGGTGCTTCGCAAAGTATGATAATGCCAAATAAGATGTAAATTCTATTATGCTTATGTGACAGATTTTAAGAGTCACATTTGAAATAAATTAGGGTGGCTAGCACAAAAATTCAAATTTTGAATTTTAAATTTAAATCGGAGTATAGCAAAAAAAAAAAAAAAAAAAAAAAAAAACATGTGCATGTCTTCACCGGCCGACTGAGTTGGCCGCACCAGGCCCAACTACGCCTTCAACTATTGGACTATAAGAATTTAAACTTTTATGAAATCAGAATAAAAATTACTCGAACGGTTAGAATATAGGGAGTGGGTTAGGTCATTTGCATGAAAGACCATCATGACCCTCCATACCATGGCTTTGAGATGCACGACAATGTGCAAAAACAACTGATCATATTTCATGCAAAAGACCTAAGCCCGTTTCTAGACTCTGTTGCTCTCTTGGTAGCTTGTCTCGTACAATTGGCATATCAACCAGACCTCGTAATTATATGTTCGGTGTATAAGATATTTGGAATTGGCTATGGGTCCTTAGATTGATAAAATCTATTGCTGCACTTATAACTGCTCTTAAGATGAGCTAAATTCCTTTGGAGATAAAACAAAGAATTCTGAAATTCTTGAGAGCTTCTGATACGTTTTCTCCTCATTTGTGGGAGAGGAATCTCTAGGAGAGGAATCCTTGTAATCAACAACCATGAGTAAAGATAGGTAGCATAAATTGTTGGTAGCCCATAATCTGATGCGTGCACTTATATGCTGCAATGCTTTGATGCCTTGTTTGCAGCCTAGAGGAAGGCTGTAAATTCTTTGTGCTTTTATTCAGTAATACATAGGGTTGAGCAAAAACCAAACCTGAACCAATCAAACCGGTGAAACCGAACCAAACCGCAGGTTTGGTTTGATTTAAAATTTTATTCGATTTGGTTTGGTTGGTTTTTGACATATAAAAATAGGTTTGGATTGGTTCAAGTTTGTCAATAAATAAAATCGTTCTCAAACTGAACTAGACTAGCTTTAATAAAACGATGTCATTTTGCTTAGAATGTTGTTTATGTTGGAGTATTAATATATTAAAAAATAATTCTATATTTATGGTGTTGTTTATCAATTTGATTTTGTGTTGATTAGCCTTAAACCCTAAGTGACTTATTGGATTGTTTATTTTTTTTTATAATGTGTTGGGGATCTTTATCTTAATTCTTAATGATGGTATTTGTTTAAAAATTTTATTTTGTTGAGTGACAATATCTTGTATCAATTTAAATCATTTTACTTGATAAATTTTTTTGATGGTACTCTTATGTGAAAAAAAATAAATCTTCATAAATCACAATAATAATAATAATAATAATAATAATAATAATAATAATAATAATAATAATAATAATCATAATAATAATATAAATCGATAAACCAAACCAAATCAGACCATTTAAACCATGTTGGTTTGGTTTGGTTTCAATCTTCTATTGGTCCGATTTGGTTTCTAGAAATGTCAAACCATTTAGAATTAGTTCGGCTTAGGTTTGAGCATGAAACCGATCAAAACCGGACCATGCTCACCCATAGTAATGCATGTGATACATCTTCTAGCTTAATGGTCCATGATGAGTCCATAGTCATGATGGAAATTATGTCCCAAAGCCAATCGTCAGCCAGTTGACAGTTGTGCTTATCATTGTAATTGAATATAAATTATTGAATTAATAAATATTATTTGATTTTTTATCACTATGTACATCTCATTTTGAACTCCTGTTATGTGATGAAGTCCTTAGGACTATTTGATTCGATGTAGAAGGATATATCGTTTAGTCTGTAAATGAGTTCGGGACCAAATGATATGCTATTACTAGGACGATAGACATATCAAGTGTAGGTCGGTGTGTGCCATATAGGTTGGTTATCCTCTTAACCAAGGAGCGTGGAGACGCTGGTATGGCATGCAAGTGAAATATAGGAGTACATTTTACTAAACGTGACCAACTCCGAAGCACTCTGCTGTCAAGAGTCACTCTGAAGGGATATAGATATAAGTGCCCCTCTGACCTGAGATCACCACGGTGACTTGCAAGCAACTCACTATGCTTTGGTGCCACACTATCTGAATTTCTAATTCAGCGATGAAAGGTTTTTGAGCATAGTCAAGTACTTGTGAAGTCAGTGTGTGAGTTAAGATAGATTGACCCCTCCGAATAAGTAAGAGTTAATGTATCAGTGTGTTTCAATTCAGTAAAACCTTGGCCGGGGTAATCCAAGTGATGGATTTTAAAAATTGAAATACAATGTGGATGACCATATCAGGGTTGGCAGTTAAACCCGAGGTCACCTTGAGCATTTGGATCAAAGGGATGAATTATACGGTAACTATATTCAAATAGGTTCTTGAGTGTTGCTTAGCATACATTCGGCCAATCTGGACGTCAGGTACTATTGCTAGATGGTTACTCCGATTGGTACAGAAATCAGTTCCTATACTACCGACTTAGGTTCGAACCTATGAGATCACATATATTAGAAGTTTCTCTCAGATCACTTGGCTAATCTGAAGAGTCCCAGTCAACGGGGACTCTGGTGAAGAGTCCCACTTGACGAAGACTCTGCTGAAGAGTCTCATTGGACGGGGACTCTAGAGATAGAGTTTCACTAGACTTGGACTCTATCATTAATAGAGAATTAATTAGTAATTAGATTACTAATTAACTCAATTTAATTGAGTATTAAAGTTTGGATCAAGTCTGATTGAATTTGATTAAATCAGGTCAAGTCTGATTAGGTTATGAGATGACCTAATCGGTAAGGAAGAAATGATCCTAATTTGATCAGATTTATGACTCAATTAATTTATTGATTTGATCAAATTTAATTGAGATTATAAGAGCCTAATTAGATTAGATTCATCATATTTTATTTGGATCTAATTGGATTGGGTTTGAAAGAAATCCAATTAGTTGACCCTAGAGTTCCAAATGAATAGGACTCTATCCATTGCACCACCTAAATTGTCTCACACCTTTTCTCACCGCACAAAATTAGTTTATATATAAAAAAATTAAAAAATAATCTTTCTTTTATCACTCATTAAGGGTAGGAATTGGTTGGTTTTGATTTGAATTCAAATTAGTTTGAATTTCAACTTAAAGCCTTATCCATATCCTTCCACATGTTAGCTGCTTTTGAAGGGGTCTATTGTGTACGAGAAAAGAAGGTCTTCCTAACTAATTTTTATACCTAATTTTCTCTGGTAAGTCTCTATTTAAGTTATATAAGGGTGAGAAAAAGTTAGAGTCGAATTAAAATTCAAAAGAGTTTGAATTGTAACAAAATCCAGCCCTTATCCTGTTTTATCTGATTTGTGCGACAACCATAAAAAGGCCATAATTTTGTGTGCCAAAAGAAGAGAGCTCTTCACCATGAGATATCAGAGAGAAAGAGGGTCAAAAACACTTCTTTGGGATGTGAGGATTGGGTGGGTTCTTTTCCTCTTTGGCATGAACAAAAGAGGAGACCGTTCTCCTCTTGGGTGAGAGACCTAGAACTGTTCTAGGTTTTTGGGTAAGAAAAAAATCAAAGAGAAGAGAGTCTTCATCTAAATTTTCTTCATCATCTAGCATCCTTCTCTGATCCATCTTTGACATCAAAAAGATTTGAGATGATCAAAGAAGAAGATCAAGTCAGATCTGCCATCAGAAGCCGACTGCGCGAGCTAGCACTCCTGCGGAGGGCTGATCGATTCGAAGAGCTTCGTGTGGACCATTCGTAGAGGTCGAATGCTTGTGTGGCTACTCGACATTAGCAAGAGCTTCATACCATGCTTACTAGCAGTAGAGATCATCAACCCGCAAAAAGGTGATGAGTTCTGAACTCCATCGACATAATCTAAAGGTTAGATCAAATTCAGGGCATCAATGTGATCGATGCAGTTTTCTATTTTATTTTAGATTTTATATATAAATTTTTTATATCATAGATCCTTAATGGTAGTTTAGATCTGATCTAAGATATGTTAAAAGATTAAATATTTAATCTTTTATTAATCTGCTATAAAAATTTAAAAATACATGCTTTGAACTATCCATTTTTTCTTTATATGGTATCAGAGCTAGGTTTCTTATGATATAAATTTTTTGCATATAATCTAATTTTAATTATTTAGATTGGATCTAAATAATTAATTTTAAATCTGAGTAGTATAGTAATTTGATTGGATAGATCCTCATAGTTGTCTGGTCATAGGAGAAATCAGGATTTCACTATCCTATTTACCCATTTGATGAGATCTCCTATGGCGTGTAGGGGTGCTGCGTAATTTTTTCCATGATGATGAATAACAAAAAAAATTTTAAAATTTTATTTTAGATCTGAAATAATATATGTTAGATCTGAAATTAAAATTTTGATCATTAGATGATTGATTGTAAAAATATTTTATAAAATTAAAAATTATTTTTAAACACCGAACCCAAACCCATATCAGCCCAAAACTTAATTGAGAATTATGCGATCAAGATTTGAGAATCAAAGATCTAAGGCATTAATTTCATAACTCATAGGTTAATGAGTTAGCTCGAGTCAAGTCCATTTAACTAGGTTAGACCTAGGGTTAGAAATCATTGATAATGGATCATGTTAGTAATTGATCAAATCTAATTAAAAGTTAATTCTGATTGGGTCAATTTTTTCTCTTGATAAATTTCAATAATTGTAGTTGGTCAAGTCCATGTCTTTGATTAGACCAATATGGACTTTGATCGTAGCTCCGTAGTCGAATCCAAGTCTATAAGTTGATCAAATTAAAAATGACTAACCAATTGGTGTCTAAGGTAAGTATGGCAGCTCTGATCGATGGTCATTAATTGGGAGCTACTCGCATAGATTGAGTCGATGTTGAGTTAATGACATATCCCTTCCATCGATCTCACTTACCTAGCTAACATGGTAAATCATGTTTTGATTAGATCGCTTAATGATTGGAGTTGACCCATGCTAACTAGAAAATTAGTATAACTGATTTAGGTGTTCCTAGTTCAACTTGTCTTGAGTCATCTTTATGACTTGGTGTAGCCAGTAGAAAGATTCATGACTGGTTGGCTGGACCAACTTATGCCTGATCTTCTTAAATTTGACTTGATGAAGTCAGTGGGAGATTAAGATTAACTGGTCAAGTCTTATCTCATCTCTCAATTCAACTAATTAAATTCTTTAAACTTGTTAGGTCCCTAAAATGAAATAGTTATGGCAATAACTAGATCATAGCCTCCCACTAAATTGGGTGATAATGAATCCAATGGTTTAGATGATCATTGGAGGCACCACATGCCTGGTGCTCATCTAGCTGTCGAAATTATCATTCATAATATGTTGTTTTAGTTGTATTTTTCTGATGATGGTCAGGTTGGATGAGCCACACTCGGACCTGGTCACTCATTTGTTAGATACACTAAATTCTGGTATGTTAATGGTTGGACCTAACTAGAACCTTCAGTGGAGGTGCCACACACTTGCTGAAGAGGTGTCTGGGGCAAAATTGAGTACTAAAAATTATTTGGTGAAATAATTGGTTAAAAACCTACCCGTGGGTACACAAAGGTTGTCAAGCCACACTCGAGCCCATGTGCAGTCTATGTGGATTCTAGTACCCACTAAAAAATTAATGTAATTCTTCGAATTGAAGGTAGAGACAATCAATTCAAATAAAATAGTGGAAGAACTTTTAGACTAAAATCTATATCTTTAGGCTTAATCAATTCATATACTAATTAGGTTTTAGTTTTTCTTTTGCAGTTATGGCCACCACCTTATCGCTTCGATCACTATTAGATAGTGATAAATTGATGGGACCAAATTTTGATAATTGGTATTGAAAGCTCAAAATAGTCCTAGAGCACGAATGGATCTTGTATGTATTGACAGATTCGACACTCGAGGAGCCAGCTCTGAATACGCATAGTATGGTCAGAGACACTTATCAGAAGTGGCTCAACGATCGAACTACGATTCATTGTATTATGCTGGCGGCGATGAATGATGAGTTTAGCCATCATTTCAAGAATGCTCAGCTAAATGATATGTTGCAAATGTTGAACGAGTTCTTTGGCACATCCGACGATGTTGAGAGGTACAAGACTAGTTATGCCATCTTCAATGCTCGAATGAGGGAAGAAGCATCAGTCACTGATCATGTATTGTACATGATCGAGATGATTGAGCATCTAAGCAAGCTCGACTTTCTCCTGCATGAGCAGTTGGGAAAAGATGCTATTCTGAACTCTCTGCCCAAGTCCTACCTCCCTTTTCTTATTTATTTTCGATTGATAAAACCTGCAGTTAACTACCACGATTTACTGGGGTTACTACAAAACTTTGAGAAGGATCACCAGCTCTAAAAGGAGTCGGTGAATGTTGTGGGAGGGTCTTCTTCTGGAGTCGATCCTTTAAGAAAGGATAGAAGAACAAGAAGAACAAGAAAAGGGTGCAAAGTGCTGGGGCACGCAAATCCAGTCAGATCAAGAAACCCAAGTCCGATCAGAGTCAAGCAGAATACTTCTACTGCAAGAAACAGGGGCACTGATAAAGAAATTATCCTCAATACATTGCCATCCTGGATCTGAACAAATTGAGAAAGAAGCAAATTATTGCTGGACAAGGTAATTATATGATAACACCTTGTAATTTTTTAATTTATGATTCTACTACCTGGGTATTAGATACCGAAAGCCCTTTTAATATTTGCAATTCGTTGCAGGGTCTGCATGTCAGTAAGAGATTTGAAAAGGATGAAAGGTTCCTTAATATTGTAGATGGAAGACCAGTTCTAGTTCTAACGTTAGGGACTATTAAGCTTGTATTCAAGTCTAATGTAATTATTCTAAGTGAATGTCACTTTTGTCCTTCTTTTTTATTGAATATTATTTCTATAGGCCTTTTGGCCATGTACGATTATAAAATTTTAATAAAAAAATAATTTTAATATCATTATGAATGGTATTAATGTGATGAATGGACAACTGAACAATAGTATTTACATATTATCACAACCTGTTAGTGTAATGTATACATCCAACAAATGCTCTAGAATTAGTGATGTCTCTGATATCTACTTTTGGCATTGTAGGTTAGGTTATGTTAACAAGAGCAAAATAGACAGGTTGACACAAGAGAAAATCTTCGAAGTTAGTGATTGTAAATCACTCCCAACCTATGAGTCCTGTCTTCTTGAAAAAATGACCAAATCATCTTTTACTGGAAAAGATGAGCGAGCCAGTGAAATTCTAAGTCTGATACATACTGATGTATGTGGACCTATAAATACTAGTGCCAGAGGTAGATATTATTATTTCATTACATTTACAGATGACCTATCGAGGTATGGGCATATTTACTTAATGACACATAAGTCAGAATCATTTAAAATATTCAAACGATTTCATAATGAAGTAGAGAAACAAACTGAAAAGAGTATTAAAACTCTTCGATCCGATCGAGAAGGAGAATATCTCTCCAGTGAGTTTCTGACATACTTAGAAGAGAATGAGATTCTCTCACAATGGATCCCTCCTGGAATACCATAGTATAATGGTGTATCGAAAAGAAGAAATTGAACCTTGTTAGACATGGTTCGATCCATGATATGCTTTGCAAGTCTGTCGATTTCTTTATGGGGATACACACTCGAGTCGGCTTGTTATATTTTAAATAAAGTTTCGAGTAAGTCTGTAAGTAAAACACCACATGAGATATGGACATGATGTAAACTGGCACTCTCTCACCTAAGGATTTGGGGATGTTTGACTTATGTCAAATGATTGAAAACTGACAAGTTTGGACCTAGATCTGATAAATATCTATTTATAGGATATCCAAAAGAGATCAAGGGATATTACTTCTACTTTGCTGATGAATAGAAGGTGTTCGTCAGCAATAGGGCTGTCTTTTAGAAAAGGAGTTCCTTGGTGAAGGAACTAATATCTCAAAGATTGAACTTGATGAAATTTGATCGGTAGAAGAACCAACACAATCTAGTAAACCCATAGAGTCAGACTTGATTAGATCAAATTCGAAACCTATTATAGAAATATCTTTAAGGAGATTCGATAGAGTACCGTATCAATCGGATAGATACTATAATTTTTTAGTCTGAGATGGGGATCCAGTTGAACTCGATGAGAACAATGAGGATCCGATTACCTATATGGATGCAATGCAGAGGTCTGACTCTGATAAGTGGCTGAAAGCCATGAAATCCGAAATGAAGTCCATGAAAATCAATAATGTATAGACATTGGTTGACCCACCTGAAGGGATAAAATCCATAAGATGTAAGTGGATCTTCAAAAAGAAGAAGGGCACAGATGGAAAGATGGAGACCTATAAAGCCCGTCTGGTTGCCAAGGGTTACCGTCAACATTATGGTATTGACTATGATGAGATATTTTCTCCTGTGGTAATGCTCAAGTCTATTCGGATTATGCTTGCGATAGTAGCACATTTGGACTATGAAATCTGGTAAATAGATGTGAAAATAGTCTTCCTAAATGGAAAGCTAGAAGAAAAGGTGTATATGATACAACCTGAAAGTTTCATATCCACAAATGAGTCTAAGGTGTGCAAGCTTAAAAGGTCCATCTATAGACTTAAGCAGGCATCTCAGAGTTGGAACATGCATTTTGATAAAGTGATCAGAACGTATAGCTTCATTAAGAATGGAGAGGAACCCTGCATATACAAATGGGTTAATAACTCTATGGTAGTATTTTTTATTTCGTATGTCGATGATATTCTCTTAATCGAGAATGACATCCCTGCATTACAGAGAATAAAAATTTGGTTGTCATCAAAGTTCTCCATAAAAGACTTGAGAGAAGCATCCTTCATCCTTGGGATGAAGATCTATAGAGATAGATCTAAAAGGTTGCTTGGATTATCTCAGTCGACGTACATTGATACTATGCTGAAGAGGTTCAGCATGGAGAATTTCAAGAAAGGCTATCTTCCGATAGGCCAAAGAATTTCTCTCTCGAAGAGTGATTGTTCGATAACTCCTCAAGAGAGAGAGCGTATGAGTAGAATTTCATATGCTTCGACAGTAAGATCTATTATGTACACCATGATATGTATGCGATCAGATGTGGCATACTCATTAGGAGTAGTGAGCAGATACTAGCCGATCCAGATGAAAATCACTAGAAGGTCGTAAAAATCATCCTTAAGTATTTGAGAAATACTAAGAATCAGTGGCTTATCTATGGAGAATCTGACTTAAAACTTATGAGGTTTACAGACTCCAATTTTCAATCGGATCATGATGACAGTAAAAGCGTATCGGGATATATTTATATCTTGAACGGTGGAGCAATCTGCTGAAAAAATTTCAAGCAGCACACTGTGGCCGACTTTACTTGTGAGGCAGAATATATCGCAGCATCCGATGCTGCAAAGAAAGCTATGTGGCTACGAAAGTTCATCAATGAGCTCGGAGTGGCACCCTTCCTTGATGGCCCAGACTTGTTGTACTGTGATAGTACTGGTGTCATTGCTCAAGCGAAGGAATCGAAGTCACATCAGTGAACCGAGCACATTTTGCACCGCTACCACCTGGTCTAAGAGATCATGGATCGAGGTGACGTCGAGCTTCAAAAGATCAATGGAAAGGAGAACATGACTGACCCATTTACTAAAGCCCTCGATGTCAAGGAGTTTGAAGACTACAAATCAAAGATAAGTATACGATACTACACCGATTGGCTTTAGTCCAAGTGAGAGTTATTGAGAATTATGTCCCAAAGTCAATCGTCAGTATGTTGACGGTTGTGCTTATTATTATAATTATATATAAATTATTAAATTAATAAATATTATTTAATTTTTCATTACTGTGTACATCTTATTTTGAACTCCTGTTATGTGATGAAGTTCTTAGGACTATTTGATTCGATATAAGAGGATATATCGTTTAGTCCTTAAATGAGTTCACGATCAAATGATATGCTATTACTAGGATGATAGACATATCAAGTGTAGGTCGTTGTTTGCCATATAGGTTGGTTGTCCTCTTAACCAAGGAGCATGGAGATGCTGGTATGGCATGCAGGTGAAATATAGGAGTACATGTCACTGAACGTGATCAACTCTGGAGCACTCTACTGTCAAGAGTCACTCTGAAGGGATATAGGTATAAGTGTCCCTCCGATTTGAGATCACCATGATGACTTGCAAGTAACTCACTATGCTTTGGTGCCGGACTACCTGAATTTTTAATTCAACGATGAAATATTTTTGGACATAGTTAAGTACTTGTGAAGTCAGTGTGTGAGTCAAGATGGAATTGATCCCTCCGAATAAGTAAGAGTTAATGTATCAGTGTGTTTCAATTCAGTAAAATCTTGGACGGGATAATCCATGTGATAGATTTTAAAAATTGAAGTACAATGTGGATGACCATATCAGGATTGGCAGTTAAACCCTAGGTCATCTTGAGCATTTGGGTCAAAGAGATGAATTATACGGTAACTATATTCAAATAGGTTCTTGAGTGTTGCTTAGCATATATTCGGCCTATCCGAACGTCGGGTACCATTGCTAGATGGTTACTTCGATTGGTACAGAAATCAGTTTCGGTGCTATCAGTTTAGGTTCGAACCTATGAGGTCACACACATTAGAAATTTCTCTCTGATCACTTGACTAATCTGAAGAGTCTCAGTCAATGGGGTCTCTGGTGAAGAGTCCCACTTGACGGGGACTCTGCTGAAGAGTCCCACTGGACGGGGACTCTAGAGAAGAGTCCCACTAGACTTGAACTCTATCATTAATAGAGGATTAATTAATAATTAGATTACTAATTAGCTCAATTTAATTGAAAATTAAAGTCTGGATCAAGTCTGATTGAATTTGATTCAATCAGATCAAGTCTGATTAGGTTATGAGATGACCTAATCGATAAGAAAGAAATGATCCTGATTTGATCAGATCTATGGCTCAATTAATTTATTAATTTGATTAAATTTAATTAATATTATAAGAGTCTAATTAGATTAGGTTCACTATATTTTATTTGGGTCTAATTAAATTGGATTTGAAAGAAATCCAATTGGTTGAACCCTAGAGTCCCAAATGAGTAGGACTCTATCCCTTGTGCCACCTAATTGTCTTATGCCTTTTCTCACCACACAAAATCAGTTTGTATATAAGAAAATTAGAAAATAATTCTTCTTTTATCGCACATTAAGGATAAGAATTGGTTGGTTTTGATTTGAATTCAAATTAGTTTGAATTTCAACTTAAAGCCTTATCCATATCTTTCCACACGTTGGCTGCTTTTGAAGGGGTCTATTGTGTATGAGAAAAGGAGATCTTTCTAACTGATTTTTATGCCCAATTTTCTCTAGTAAGTCCCTCTTTAAGTTAGATAAAGGTGAGAAAAAGTTGGAGTCAAATTGAAATTCAAAAGAGTTTGAATTGCAACAAATTCCAGCCCTTATCCTGTTTTGTCTGGTTTGTGCGACAACTATAAAAAAGCCATAATTTTATGTACTAAAAGAAGAGAGCTCTTCACCACAAGATACCAGAGAGAAAGAGGGTCAAAAACACTTCTTTGTGATGTGAGGATTGGGTGGGTTTCTTTCCTCTTTGGCATGAACAAAAGAGGAGGCCATTCTTCTCTTGGGTGAGAGACCTAGAACTGTTCTAAATTTTTAGGTGAGAAAAAAATTAAAGAGAAGAGAGTCTTCATCTAAATTTTTACCACCATCCAACATCTTTCTCTGATTCATCTTTGATATTGAAAAGGTTTGAGGTGATCGAAAAAGGAGATCAAGTCAGATCTGCCATCAAAAGCCGACTGCGCGAGCTAGCACTCCCGCAGAGGGCTGATTGGTCCGAGGGGCTTTGTGTGGACCATCCGTAGATGCCAGACGCTTGTGTAGCTTTTTGTCATTAGCAAGAGCTTCATACCATGCTTACCAGCAGTGGAGATCATCAATCCATAAAAAGATGATTAGTTCTGAACTCTACTGACATAATCTAAAGGTTAGATCAAATTCAAGGCATAGATATGATCGATGTAGTTTTCTATTTTATTTCAAATTTTATATATAAATTTTTCATATTATAGATCCTTAATGGTAGTTTAGTCTGGTCTAAAGCATGTTTAGAAGATTAAAATATTTAATCTTTTATTATTCTGCTGTATAATTTTAAAAATACATACTTTGAACTACTCGTTTTTCCTTCATTTTAGCTCTAGGTTTGAGCTTGCTATGGCCTTTGTGAAAGCCTTTTTTTTTAATTTTCTTGTTTATGTTGTGAATGTGGGACTGCACAAGATTTTTGGCATTAGGCCTCCTAAGTTTGTTGGTGGAATGCAAACTTTTCTGAAGTTCTGGATGACACAACAGTGCTCACTTTAGCTATTAATTATAAGGGTTTATGACAAGTTGATGACAACCAAAGTGAGTTTTAATGGAAGCAGTAACCGAAACTAAAGAAAAAAAAATCAAATTGAAAATGAGAATTGATAGAATGGGCTTATTTATAGCATTGGTACACTAGACCGGGCATTCTTTTGGTATTAGTTTCTCTGATACATCTTTTGGCTCTAGTTTTATTTACTTCAGTGCTACTATTCTTGAATTTGAGAATTTTGCTCATGAAGATTTTATTAAAAATTCTTATAAGATGGGCTTCCATTGATTATAGATTGATTTCTTATTCTAATTTGTTATGAAAATATGAGTTAAGTTATTGTCTGAATAAATGGTTAAGGAGCCCATGATTACCTGTAATCATATTATTATTTTAGGTCCTATTGTTTTAGTCATGTGATATAGCAGATATTGGTATAGATCTGACTTGATTAATAGACTCTATGATGGATGGACCTATTAGCATTACTAACTGGACTATATCCCCACTCTATTCCTATATATATCCATCTATAAAAAAATTCTTAGACATCAAGATCTTTACATTTTTAGGATGGAACTGTCTCATTGAAGAGACAGACATAATGTAGAGATAGAGAGGAAGATCTATCTCACCATTATTGATTTTTTCTTCAGTAAGATGTTCCGATGCTAATGACTGTTCTGGGATTTCAAAGTATAATTAATAGATTAGATTTTATTTTAATTTCTTGGATGATTTTTTTGTTCTAATCTTCTACATAAGATTCATGGGAAAATTCTCAACAGATCTATCATCAAGTTTATCATGAGATGAGAAGTTCACTTCACCGAAGATGGCCAAAGACATGATGCTAATTAAATGATCATTTCTTGAAAGGCAATTTAGCATGCTCATCTTTATGTATATTTAAGCTATTCGAGCATAAAATGCAATGTAGTTGTCAAACTTTTAGAGCTATTCGGCCTACAAATGGCATGGTGGTCAATGCCTCAAGGCAGTGTGTTATCTTGAGATCTCGATCTTCCATCAAAAACTAGTGATAGCGGAACGATATGATGTTGTTACTAATTAAATATCTGAAGTTTTCTTAGAAAAGGCAAACAAGTTGGTCTATTTTCTTAGCATGGATGAAATGGGCCATTTTAACTGGACAATGTAGAGCCGTAATGGAATATATAATAGAGCTTTGTATTTTGTCCATAGATGTTAATCTATGATCTTATACATGGCAACATGGTTTCTTTTGTTACTCATATACATGGGTGTAAATAATCGCAAACTAAGACTGAAACTGGATCGAATACGGATCGGAGACTAGCATATTCATATCCATATTTGTTTTATCTGACGAATACAAATATGGATATGGATATTATTCGGATAAAAAAATTTATATCCATATTTATTTTAAATGGATACGGATACAATTCAGATACTAGAAGTATGGATATAATTACAGATATAACTTAGATAATTAAATTTTATAACTACAGAATCAAAGATATTACTAAATATATGATAATCAAGTTAATAATAAGTTTATATATTGTATATTTTTTTTAAAAATTAATAAGTAATTTATAAAATTATATAGAATTACATATAGTTTCAGATATTCAGATATGGTTCGGATAGTTGTTTATCCATATCCATATTCATTATTTTTTGATGGATATAGATACGAATATGGATATTAGTTGGATCTTGAAATTTCTATCCATATCCAGATTGATCAGATAAAAAAATAAATTTAGATGGATAATATCTATACCACTTTCACCCCTACTGCAAATACAAGTGCACGAGCAAAGATAAAAAGGAAAAAGGCTAGAGCTGGAGATATGTCCCCAATATTTCATGGGCTATATCAAGGCAAACTTGTGATTCTTTTCTTTCTTTTTTCTTTCTTTTTTTCTTATAATCCATCTATGTTGGAATAGGAAGCATAGAGGACCCCACCAATGCATTGATATAAATCTAAATGCAAGGAATATTTCAAAAAATCAAGGGAGAGAAGAAAAAAGAAAATATTGGGTATGACTTATAGGTCGGAAGCAATATAATATCAAAAAGAAATTCTTTGTGCACCGTGGGCGGTGTAGAAAATCCGATGTAGAGTGCACTATCTTGTTCGATTGATCCACGTAATTACCACTTTTCAACATGCATTTAATATTTTCATGTCGATTTTTTTGTTTAAAAATTTTATATGACAAAAATATCTTTATTTTTTAAAAGAAATTATAATATTCTGTGGCATAATATAGCCTAGGATGTCATAATATGGCTTAAGATATCATAATATGAGAGGGGTATTTTGTCCACCACTTTCTAACGCGCATTTAATGCTTGCAGGTGGTTCATATATACATGGTTTGAATTTTATGATCACTACTGTACAAATGATTAAAGTAGTAGCAAAGATCATTTACCTAAAAAATTGCCTAATCAGACGCCGTTTGGCCTTTTGATCTCTCATTTTTTATTTAACAGTTGAAATCATCCCGTGCTAAATTGATCATGATAATAATATCCGATTAAAGTAAAATTTTGATAGTATACTACAAATATCATCGAGATCATTGTTGTAAGTTTTTGGATCCATCGGTGGTTTCTATCTATCAGATCATCATGCGGTCGTTTGTGATCGTCAAAATTAAATTTTATTGTTCGATATAGCTAGGGCTATCAGATCGAGATGATCTTTTGTGATGATACTCTAACAATAATTATTTAGATAATGAACGATGAGGATCGACTTTAAATTTTAAAATTATAACATATTTAGAGAAAAGTAGCGATGCATTTTTTATTAATTTGGCCTATGATTATTAGCGATGGATTTTTTTATTATTAGCGACGGTGTTTAGCCGTCACTAGTAACTTTCTCTCTTCCCACCTATTATCTTCCCCACATGCCCTCATTTTCCCCCACCCTCCTTCCCTACGCACCCTAATTTTCTCCCACCCCCTTCCCTGCATGCGTATCATCTTCTCCGAGCTCTCCCCTTGCTATTGACCACCTCCTCCTTCTCCCCCCACCGCTCTCCTTGCTGGATTGGCCCCCCACCGCCTTCTCTTATCGGATCGGCCCCCCACCACCTCCCCCCACCGCTCCCCTTGCCAGATCGGCCCCCCGCCACCTCCTTTCGTCAGATCGGCCTCCCACCCCTCTTCTTGCTGGATTGAGCCCCCCACTGCCTTCCCCTTGTTGGATCGAGCCCTCCATCGCCTACCCTTGCCGGATCAGCCCCCCAGCTGCCTCCCATCTCTCCGAGCCCTTAGCCGCCTCCCACCTCCCCAAGCCCCTAGTTGCAAGTCCTCGGTTGCCTCCCCAAGCCCTAAAGCCCCCAGCTACCTCCCGCCTCCTCTAGCCCCCGGCCGCCTCTCGCCTCCTCGAGGCCTCGGTAGTGAGCACCCAGCTGCCTCCTCGAGCCCTTGGCCACCTCCCATCTCCCCGAGCCCCCGATCGCAAGCCTCCGGCCACCTCTTGCCTCCCTGAGCCCCTAGTATGAAAACCTGACCACCTCTCGCCTCCCTAAGCCTTCGATCATGAGAACCCAGCCACCTCCCACCTCCTCGAGCCCCCGACTGTCTCTTGCCTTTCTGAGCCCCGACCGCGAGCCCCCAGCCATCTCCCATCTCTTCGAGCCCCAACCGCGATCCTACTAAGATAATTGCAAACATCTCTGGGCTCAAGGGTTTCATGGATTCTATGTTCACGCTCTTGGTGACACCACCAATGGTTGCATGTCTACTAGTAGCGAGCTCTTGTTTTAAGATTCAATATTGTCTGTAATTGAAGTACTTGATTTGTTGGTTATTCTAATATTCTTTTCAAATGCAAGGCCGCATTTTAATCCTATTGGAAAGGAACATGGGGCAACTGAAGATAAGAGCCGCCATATCGATGATCTTAGCAATGTGACTGCTGGTGAAGATGGTATGATCTATTTGTCATGGCCACTTTATGATACTGCATTGTTGTTTCCATAACATTTAAAAATGATAACTTGATATTAGAAGTAATGTTTTATTTATGCTTGGGTGGATTTACTGAAGCATTATGCATAGCTGGTTACTGGAATACTAGAAGTTTATGTGGTTTTGTTTTGATATTTTAGGGATTGTTAATTTTAGCATTGTTGACAAATAATTTATTTTTTTTATATTTAATATATTTTTAATGAGATGTTATTCTTTCTACCTTTTAAACTTTTTCGTGTTTATTCTCTTTTGCAGATTCCTCTCAGTGGACCAAATTCCATTATTGGAAGGGCTATTGTTGTCCATACCAATCCTAATGACCTTGGAAATGATAAACTTTACTCCTTAGATATTCATGTTAACTTCATATTTTATTAATTTTAGGCATTAACATTGGATGATGTGAAATAATTAGTTATGATATGTGGAGCATCAATTTGTATATATGTTATTTTTTATTTTTTATTTTTTATTTATTGCATCAAAAGCATGCATGAGCTAGCAAGTCACTAAAATCTCCATCTCTATTAATACTAGTATCTAATGATTTGCTTGTTTCTCTTTTACATATTGAAACTATGTTATAATTTTTATAATCACTCTAATTTGTTTATATCACTCAGTGTCATTTTATTATCTTGATTATATGCCTATACATAATTTTCTAGTATATTTTCTTCTTGTACTTATTTTTTAGATTTTAATTTGTTAAGATGCTCACTTATGGAGATGCTACATCCATATGCTACTTATTTTTTTATATGTATACAATTTTTAAATTTATAAAGTAGATTTATAAAATTATATAATTTATATTTTTAATATAATATAATTAATTTTTTATTTATAATTATGTTAAATAAGTATTATTTTATTTATAATAGATTTTAAAAAATAATTATAAAATAAGTTTTAAAATATTTAATTATAAATTTTTTAAAAAATAAAAATTATTAACGACGGCATTAGCAACGGTCAAGCCATCGCTAATAGTTTATTCAAATTTTAATTAAAAAATTAAAAAATATTAGCGATGGCACTACCATCGCTAATATTGTCGCTAATTATCATTATTAGTGATGGTAATTTTGCCGTCGCTAATAATAGCAATTAGCGACTAGGATATTTCCGTCAAATTTTTAGCAATGATTTGGCGATGGCTAACTGACTATTAGCGATGGCAATTCAGTTTTCTTATAATGAAAACTCCCATATTTTGTCGTGGTACTCTATTGGTGTCTTCTCTCCTTTCTCTCCTGCCTCACCAATCACACATCAATCTTTCCTGAGAATCTTGGAGATGCTGACAATGGTAGAAAGGATAGAGGATGAGTAGACTGTAAGCAAAGTAAGCAAGGAAACAAAGAGAAAGACAGAGTAATAGATGAACCAAGGCAAATGGGGAAATGAAGAAACCTAGAGGAGTGAGGAAATCTCTCTCTCTCTCTCTCTCTCTCTCTCTATCTCTCTAATCTTCTCATCATCTCTGCAATTTTATTGGCCATGTAATTAAAGTTTATTAGGTAAGTAAACAGTAAGAATGGTACTTTATCTCGGAGAGATGATAGGAGGTATTGTCAGTGTCGTGGTAACCTGAATCATGTGATCAAGATGCGCATGGATAAAAGGTTCTATGTGGAGTATAGCTTGCAAGAGGCCTCCATTCTCCATAATCCTTTGTGTTTCAACGGTTCCACGTCACTTTTTAAGAGCCAGGATAAATAGTTATTATTGGACTTAGAGCTACTCAAATGAATTATTTAGCTCCCTGAGGTCTCGGCAGTGAGCACCCAACTGTCTCCTCGAGCTCTTGGCCACCTCCCACCTCCCCGAGCCCCCGATCGCGAGCCTCCGGCCACCTCTTGCCTCCTTGAGCCCCCAGTCATGAGACCCCGACCACCTCTCGCCTCCCTAAGCCTCCGATCATAAGAACCCGGCCACCTCCTGCCTCCCCAAGCCCCGACTGTCTCTCGCCTCCCTGAGCCCCCGACTGCGAGCCCTCAGTCGTCTCCCATCTCTCTGAGCCCCGACCGCGATCCTACTAAGATAATTGCAAACATCTCTGGGCTCAAGGGTTTCATGGATTCCATGTTCACACTCTTGGTGACACCACCAATGGTTGCATGTCTATTAGTAGCGAGCTCTTGTTTTAAGATTCAATATTGTCTGTGATTGAAGTACATGATTTGTTAGTTATTCTAATATTCTTTTCAAATGCAAGGTTGCATTTTAATCCTACTGAAAAGGAACATGGGGCAACTGAAGATAAGAACCGCCATATCGATGATCTTAGCAATGTGACTGTTGGTGAAGATGGTATGATCTATTTGTCATGGCTACTTTATGATACTGTATTATTGTTTCCATAACATTTAAAAATAACAACTTGATATTAGAAGTGGTGTTTTACTTATGCTTGGGCGGATTTACTGAAGCATTATGCATAGCTGGTTACTGAAATACTAGAAGTTTATGTCGTTTTGGTTTGATGTTTTAGGGATTGTTAATTTTAGTATTGTTGACAAGTAGTTTTTTTTTTTTGTATTTAATATATTTTTAATGAGATGTTATTCTTTCTACCTTTTAAACTTTTTCATATTTATTCTCTTTTACAGATTTCTCTTAGTGGACCAAATTCCATTATTGGAAGGGCTATTGTTGTCCATACCAATCCTAATGACCTTAGAAATGATAAACTTTACTCCTCAGATATTCATGTTAACTTCATATTTTATTAATTTTAGGCATTAACATTGGATGATGTGAAATAATTAGTTATGATATGTTGAGCATCAATTTGTATATATGTAATTTTTTATTTTTTATTTTTTATTTATTGCATCAAAAGCATGCATGAGCTAGCAAGTCATTAAAATCTCCATCTCTATTAATACTAGTATCTAATGATTTGCTTGTTTCTCTTTTACATGTTGAAATTATGTTATAATTTTTATAATCACTCTAATTTGTTTATATCACTCAGTATCATTTTATTATCTTGATTATATACCTATACATAATTTTCTAGTATATTTTCTTCTTGTACTTGTTGTTTAGATTTTAATTTGTTAAGATGCTCACTTATGGAGATGCTACATCCATATGCTACTTATTTTTTTTATTTGTATACAATTTTTAAACTTATAAAATAGATTTATAAAATTATATAATTTATATTTTTAATATAATATAATTAATTTTTTATTTATAATTATGTTAAAAAATTATTATTTTCTTTATAAGAGATTTTAAAAAATAATTATAAAATAAGTTTTAAAATATTTAATTATAATTTTTTTAAAAAAATAAAAATTATTAACGATGGCATTAGCAATGGCCAAGCCATCGCTAATAGTTTTTTAAAAATTTTAATTAAAAAATTAAAAAATATTAGCGATGGCACTACCATTGCTAATATTGTCGCTAATTATCATTATTAGCGCTGGTAATTTTGCCGTCGCTAATAATAGCAATTAGCGACTAGGATATTTTCATCGAATTTTTAGCAATGACTTGGCGATGGCTAACTGACTATTAGCAATGGCAATTCAGTTTTCTTGTAATGAAAACTCCCATATTTCCTCATGGTACTCTATTGGTGTCTTCTCTCCTTTCTCTCCTGCCTCACCAATCACACATCAATCTTTCCTGAGAATCTTGGAGATGCTGACAATGGTAGAAAGGAGAGAGGATGAGTAGACTGTAAGCAAAGCAAGGAAACAAAGAGAAATACAGAGTAATAGATGAACAAACCATGGCAAATGGGGAAATGAAGAAACCCAGAGGAGTGAGGAAATCTCTCTCTCTCTCTATCTCTCTAATCTTCTCATCATCTCTGCAAATTTATTGGCCATGTAATCAAAGTTTATTAGGTAAGTAAACATTAAGAATGGTACTTTATCTCGGAGAGATGATAGGAGGTATTGTCAGTGTCGTGGTAACCTGAATCATGTGATCAAAATGCGCATGGATAAATGGTTCTATGTGGAGTATAGCTTGCAAGAGACCTCCAATGTCCATAATCCTTTGTGTTTCAACGCTTCCACGTCACTTTTTAAGAGCCAGGATAAATGGTTATTATTGGACTTAGAGCTACTCCAATGAATTATTTAGCTTCTAATAGTTGAAAAAGCATCGACCATACTGGCTATCAAATGTTTCCTGGTAACCATAAGAGAGATCAAAAGTTTCCTGATAATTGGAATCTATAATTTCAAGTTATTAACTTTCATATATCTGTCACCTGCAATTAATATGCATATCTACTATTCCGCATCCTTCATCTAAGAAAAATGAGTGTAGAAATTATACCCATCTGGCCAGGAATCTAAAGCTAAGATCATCAACTGGTAAAAGTTAAATCTCATATGAACTACTTTCAAAGCCTAGGAACATCCTTTTAGGTTAGACAATTTTCATTAATTATGACCCATCCATGGACAATCAAGTTTCACCATCTTCATGACAAGCTTCCAAAGAGGCAATTGTTACTCTTCCAGTCACACACAAATCTTATGGAATTTCTTTTTAATGATTATAATTGTAAAATTAATAGTCAAGTAATTCCAAAGTATATTCCATCTTGCAAAATTGTGGTGCCTGGACTCTTGAGCGTGTGTTCGTGCGAATATTTTGGTGAGTTGTATCGGATGAGGTTTTCTTTGGACTTGCCCTTCCCTTTCTCCGATTGCCGAGAAGGTTTCTTGATTCTTTATAAGAGCTCACCTGTTAATTTGCTTTTTGTTCTTAATTTTCTAGTGGCTAGTAGTTCTTATATTGATGTATACGATCCCTTACAGAGATTGAGGTGATTTTCATACACAGCCCAGGTCATGCTATATCTATATGATAGAAGAATTTGTAATGTTTATTATTGTAAAATTAGTGTCCATTTAGGACAACGTTGGCATGTTCTCAATTAGAAGAAAAATCATCAACTTTTTGATGGGTTGTAAGGAATAAACGAAGGTCACCTTTTGGATGCATCGTTAACTTTCAATATGTATGATAAGTGATATAGTGTCACCTTTTGGAAGACAAGTACAATCATTCGTTGTGATTATGTGGTGGAGGGATGAATGGAACTGTTTGAAGGGATTTTAAGTATATAACGAGTCAAGGCATGGTTTAGGTCTGCAGCAAAAGAAAACTTCGCTTGCATTGCATTCCTAGGTGTATTACACTAGCTAAGATTTAACTTCACATTCATGTTTTAGTGAATTGAAGGACACAGAAATTGATAAACAGAAATCTCAGATTCCATTGTGTTACATCCAAATCTATAGTGGTCACTAGACTTTACTGCATAACAGATCTAAACTATGTGCATTAATTTTATGCAGATAAATAGTCAATTCTCAAGTCAAGAAAACGATAGTCTATTCTCAAGTCAAGCAAATATTAATTCATTCTCGAGTCAAATAAATGGTAGTCCATTCTCAAGTCAAGTAAATGATGATCGATTCTCGGGTCAACTAAATGGGAATCCATTCTCAAGTAAATGGCAATCCATTCTCAAGTCAAGTAAATGGTAGTCCATTTTCAAAGTCAAGTAAACGGTCATCCATTCTCAAGTCAGGCAATTAGCCATTAGCTTTCTTTCTTTTTTTTTGATATAGTCATATTAGCTATTAATTTCATGAGTCAAGTAAACCGTGCATGGAAATATCCAGTCTGCTAAATGGCTCTTTCCATCCACATATTTTAGAGCTGAATGAAATTTTAAAACAAATTCATTTTCATTTTGATAATTAAATTTTCTCAAGCTAATCTGATCATGAGAAGAATTTTTTTTTCAACCCATCCAACTCAGATCTCGCAAAAGAAAACTAAAAGAAGAGAAAAAAATTATAAAAGCATGATTTAAAGTCCCCTTTTCTTCTATTTATTGATTTAAAAATGAGATGTGCAGCTTTTATTTATAATAATAAGGTCTACTTTTATACAATTCAAATCAGATTTCTCTTCCTAGGACATCCGTCCTTACACAATTTGGATCGAATTTCTCTTCCAAATTCGAATAGGATTAGATCTCTAAAAAAATAACTAATATAAATAATCAAAATAAATACTAAAATTCTACAAGAGACAGATCTTTACTTGTACATCAATTTTACCTACTTTCGCTCTGCCAAATTCTTCATAGATTAAAAGACAATGTCTAATTAAAAATTTTTTCCAAAAGAAAAGTTTCGGTTGAACCAACTTATTTCAGAACTCAAATGATGTAATTTTAGCCCAATTCAATCCCCCTAAAAGATTAGCTCAAAGTTATAAATCTCAAAAAAATATCCGACTTTAAAAAAAAATCCAAATGATGTTGTATGACTAAATTATCGGTTCTTAAAGTTTGACATGCGAATTGATTTCTTGATATGGTAGATCTTATTCCTAGATCCTATCTAGTCCTATTTGTAATAGCAAAAGGGGTCTATATCAAAGTCGATGATCCTTCTACATACATATAGTGGCCGAAGTCATCCATATCAAGTATGATGATCCTCCCGTATACTCTCAGTGGCTAAGATCATCCATATTAAATCTAGTGATCCATCTAGATATCCGTAATAGCCAAAATTGTCACACCCTGAACCCAAGACCTGGGTTGACATATAACACAGCCACATGAACTCTAAAGTAATGCCCCAGAGATCATGTAAGGCCTAAATAATAAATAAGTCCATAAGAATATCGAAATAATTATAAAATTTCTATCATATTTAGCAAATCAAACCAATCCATCTTTATTGAACAATATTTACGAGATTAAAATATTTATTTAGTATTGAAAAATCAACTAATTAACAAACTAAAGACTTCATTGCTCGAACTCCATTCTCATTCCAACCAATACTAGGCTTCCTGTAAGTTTGAAGAAAAAAGAAGGTATGAGCCTTTCAGCCCAATAAGAATCTCCTATACTCACACCAGCATGATTATGAAACATCTTTTAACAAATATATATAATTGACACAACAATAATTAGATTCATACATCATCAATTTGATAGTTGAATAATATTATCACAATTCTATTAAACTCATCACGTATCACAAATCAACAACTTTGATCTAGATAATATTACTATTCCGATACTGCACTAGACCTAGTCACGCTCCAGCCTATGGCAGGTCAAACAGATACCACGTTTCTGCCTATGGCTGGCAACCACATCTCAGCCTGTGGCTGATATCACAAATACCATATTTCACATATGCTGGCTAGTCTAAATACCATTCAATTAGATATGGTTCATCATCTTGATTTGATTTCGGCACTGGAGCTAGTCACAACTATGCTCCACCCTGTGGCAAGTCAAAATATCTCAGCTCATAGCTGATATGCAATATTTCACACATGGCCGACTAGCCACATGCTCCCTTTTTCCTATATTTATAGTTATGCAAATTGTTGTTTGACTTTCTAATAGTGGACTGATTACAACTATACTCTAGCCCATAGTAAATCAGATACAATGCTGCACCCCAGCCCAAGGCTGACCTAGCATACACATCATATTTTTTGCATAGCCAATCAGTCCAAACACGGCTCATGCATCATCCATATTATTAAAGTCATAATCTAATGTTTAGTATTAGATTAGTTACAGTCATGCTCCAGCCTATGACAGGTCAAAAATAATACCACACCTCAGTCTAAGACTGATTCAGTATATACACCATATTTCTTGCATGACCGACTAATTTAGATGCCGCCCATACCCCATCAATTATGTTAAATTAAGTTTTTCTTATTCAGCAATCATTAAGCACCACTTAATCATAATGCAAGCAACATCAATTCAATAACGTATGATATACATATCAATAGATATAGAATATATATCAACTATACAAATATAATTTTTCATAAACATATAAATGATCGTGTTGAAGAATCCTTATCTCTACCAGTGATTGACTCAAATATAATAATTGATGAACTTCTCGATCTATAAATATAAAATAATAATTTCACTCAATATCTTATGCAGACAATTGCACCTCTACATGATCAAGGTTAAATATAAAAATCACATATGATTAGCAGTGGTGAAAAATTATGGTAAACAATCCTAATATTATAGGTTCAAGACCCCTTCCTAGATTAACTGATCAATTCAAGTGTACTTGGATATACCCTCTACTAGTCCATAGGACTTCTAGAGTGAAGTCTATAAAGAGTGAGAAAATTATAGAGAAAGAATCTTATAGAGAGAAAGTGAGGAGAGAAAGGAAGGTGAGAGGAAAAGGGAAGAGAGAGAAACTATCTCTTTTCTTTTTTTTTCTTTTCTCTCTTCATTTTCTATTTTTTCTTTCCTTTTCTTTTTTTTCTTTCCTCTTCTTCCCTCTCTCTCGCTCTCTTCTTTCTTTCTTTCTTTGTGGAAATAGGGGAACAAAGGAGTTGAGGCCAACCACCTTCATGGCTGCGACCCTGATGAGTAGGGACCCCATGGCACAGATGGCAGCAGCTCCAACCCTCGATAGTCCAAGCATGGCCACGTCTGGCGATGGCGGCCTGCTCAATGGAAGGATAGAAGAAGACAAGAATAGGGGAAGCCTTGTTCATGAGATTTAGCCACCACCCACCGGTGATAATGCCCATAGAACCCAAAAGAAAAAAAGAAAAAGAGAGGGTTTAATGGCCACACCATATCTCTGGTGAAGTACTTGGTCCTCTTTCTCGATGAGAATGGTAGTGGCTCTTAGAAATACTCGATGAAAATCTAAGAAAATCCCATGGATTTCATCGATAATTGATCGGGGATTGGGAGTAAGCTACCTAAGGGAAAAAAGGTGCTCCTCTCATAGATTGAATCTAGGGCTCCAGCAAGCCCTAGAATCTTTCTTCTTGCCGACCTTGGAAGAAGATGCTGACTTTTATCTGGAGTCTTGTGCTTGTGAGTTTCAGATTTCTTTTTTTAGCCCTTTTTATCTACTTTAAAATTTATGCAGAAAAAAATAAGGGACCGAGTCCTTATATTCTCTTCCTCCTAAAATAATTTTGTTCTCAAAATTGGCATACCCCAAGGCCTAGACTTAAGGGTACATAATCCTTATCTTATCCTCGAGCTCCTAAATGATCTCTTTTATTAAGAAAAAAATTTCAAATCCTTTATCATAACATCTTCGCTTAAACCACTATGCTTCTATTGCACATAGGGGTGTAAGTGCATTGGAGAAAATCCAAAATCCAAACTGATCCAAACTAAACTAGAGGATTAGATCGGATTTTTAGACTTTGATTTTGGATTTGGAGTCAATTTTTAAAAAATTTGGACTTTGGACTTGGATTTGGATTTAATGTTATAAAATCCAAATCCAATCCAAAGTTCAAACTATGGATCCAAATCAAATCCAATCCATTCTTCTAGTTTGGACTTTTAGATTATATATATATATATATATGTGTGTGTGTGTGTGTGTGTGTGTGTGTGTGTGTGTGTGTGTAAATAACCAAGTAGGTTATGGAACTTATTATATTTTGGCGATGTAGTTTTTCTAGAAAATTTAGAACTTATATTTTTGACATGATGCTATTATATAGCACGACTTGTTGAGATCTTTAGTATTAAAATTTATATTTTTTATTTTTTATCTACTACTATTATAATATTAGTTGTTAGATGTAAGGCGATATTATAGAGTATCTATAAGTACTATATGTTTTAAATTCATATAACTTATTTTTGAATTATGATCCAAATTGTAGTCTAATATATGTAAAAGTCCAAAAATTCATCAGTCCAATCCATTCTGAACTTTTCAGACTGGATTGGATTGGACTAGAGTATTTGGTTTGATTTTGGAGCCAAGTTTTCAAGTCTAAAATATTTCAGATTGGAGTTGGAGTTAGGTATAATCCAACCCAATCCAATCCATTTACATCTCTAGTTGCACACTCTGATTCAACCCATCGAATTTCTTAGGTTTGCTAAATAATCTTTGGACCAATAAGATTATAGATTGTCAATCCCTTGAATTATAACTCGAGGTACAAATTATCCATAGAAAATCAAATCCTATGAATTCTTACTGCTACAATCCTTAGTGACCATAATCCTAAGTTTTGATATCACTTATGTCATGTTCTAGTCACTTAAATCACAATCCTAAGTGATTATAACATAGACTAAAATACTACTTAAGTCATGATCCCTAGTAATCATAATTTAAACTTTGATACTACTCTGTCATGCCCCAAACTCAACACCTATGATCAACCACATGACATGGCCACTTGAATCTTAGAGCAATGCCTTAGAGATCATGCAAGGCGTAACTAATAAATAAGTCCATAAGAATAACGAAAAAATTATAAAATTTCAATCATTTAGCATATCAAACCAATCTATCTTTATTGAATAATATTCACAAGATTGAAATATTTATTTGATATCAGAAAATCAACTGACTAACTAATTAAGGACTCCATCCCTTGAACTCGGGATGCCCAACCGACTGATGCTACACTTCTTGCAAGTCTAAAGGAAAAAGAGGGTGTGAGTCATTTAGCCCAGTAAGAATCCTCCACACTCACACCAGTATGATTATGAAATATTTTTTAATAAATATATATCATTGCTAAAAAAATAATTAGATTCATATATCATCAATTTGATAATTGAATAATATCATCACAATTCTATTAAACACGTCACATACCACAAATCGATAATTCTATTCAATAGTAATTTAATAAGATTACTTATTATTAATTGATTAATATTATTATGATCCAAACAATATTATTATTCCAACATTGAACAAGATATGCTCATGCTTCAGCTCTTGGCAGGCCAAACATACACCATATTTCCATCCATGGCTGGCAACTACATCTTAACATGTGGCTGACATCACAAATATCATGTTTCACATGTGCCGGCTAGTCCAGATACCATTCAATTAGACATGATTTATCATCTTGATTTGATTCCGACACTTGATTAGTCACAACTATGTTTCACCCCATAGTAGGCCAAAATATTTTAGCCCACGGCTAATACTCCATGTTTTACATGTGGCCGACTGGTTTACATGCTCTCCTTTTCCCATATTTATAGTTATGCAAATTGTTGTTTGACTTTTCGATATTGGACTAATTACAATTATGCTCCAGCTTATAGTAGACCAAATACAATATTGCACCCTAGCTTAAAGCTGACCTAGTATATACATCATATTTTTTGTATGACCAATCAGTCCAAATACCATCCACGTTCCGTCCATATTATTAAAATCATAATCTAACTTTCAACATTAAATTAGTCATAGTCATGCTCCAGCTTGGGTAGGCCAAAAATAATACCACACCCCAATCTGATATTGATCTAGTATATACACCACATTTTTTATATGACCGACTAACCTAAATATCGTCCACACCCTATCAATTATGTTAAATTAAGTTTTTTTTACTTAGTAATTATTAAACACCAATTAATCATAATACACGCAATATTAATTCAACAATGTATAATACACATACCAATAGATATAAAATATATACCAGTCATACAGATATAATTTTTTATAAATATGTAGATAATCGTGTTGAAGAATACTTTATCTCTACCGATGATTGACTCCAACAGTAATCGATGAACGTCTCGATCTATCAACTCAGAAATAAGATGATCTGCTCGACACTTTATGTAGATAGTTGCACCTCTACAAGATTAATTAGGCTAAACATAAAAATTATAGATGATTGGGGATGATGAAAAGTTATGATAAACGATCCTAACACTATAGGTTCAAATCCCTCCCAAGATTAACTAATCAATCTAAGTGTACCTGGACATCTGGACCTTCTACTGGGCCATAAGACTTCTAGAGAGAAAAATTTATAAAGAGAGAGAAATTGTAGAGAGAGAAAGTGGGATGAGAGAGGAAGATGAGAGGATAAAGAAAGAGAGAGAAACTCTCTCCTTTTTCTTTTTTTCTTTTCTCTCTTTGTTTTCTATTTTTTTCTTTCCTTTTCTTTTTTTTTCTTTTCTCTTCTTCCCTTTCTGTCGCTTTATTCTTTCTTTGTTTTTTTTGTGAAAATAGGGGAGCCAAGGAGTTGCGGCCGACCACCTTTACGACTGCGACCCGACGAGCAGTGACCCCATGGTGCCGATGGTAGTAGCTTAACCTGTGGTAGTTCGAGCATGACCATGTTCGGCGACGGCGGCCTGCTCGATGAAAGGATAGAAAAAGACAAGAATAGTGAAAGCTATGTTCACAAAATCCGGCCACTATCCATCAGCAACGTTAACACCCATAGAACCCAAGAAAAAAAAAAAGAAAAAAGAGAGGGTTTAATGGCCATACCGTGTCTCTTGTGAAGTACTTGATCCTTTTTTCCGATGAGAATGGCGGTGGCTCATGGAAATACTCGACAGAAATCCAAGAAAATTCCATGAATTTCACCATTGATTGATCGAGGATTGAGCATGAGCTACCTAGGGTAAAGAAGGTGCTTCTTTTATAGATTGAATCTAAGTTTCCAACGAGTCCTAGAATCCGTCTCTTTGCTAAACTTGGAAGAGGTGGCCAACTCCCATAAGAAGTCCTCTTCTGCCTCACATGCCCAACACCTTAGGTTCATATATATTTCTTTTTTTTAACCCTTTTTTTCTACTTCAAAATTCATGCAGAAAAAAAATAAGGAATCGGGTCCTAACAAAAATAATCCGCATCATGTTTGGTTATCCTTTTAGATCATAAGTAAATGATAGAACATGAACTTTGTCCTGAGATAGATGATAATATGTAACGGTGATGGATTAAGTTAAGGGTGGGCAAGTTTTTCAGGTGAATTTTAGCTTGGAAAGGTAACCTCTCTTTATGCTAGTTTACATTTATTGTTCCATGCTACCATTTAAATGGCAGCATATATTGTTATAATATAAGTATTTGGTACTTCAACTTATTCTTCAACAGGTGGCATGTTGCTTGCCTGTAAAATCTCTTCCTACTCGAGATTATAAAGGGCCCTGTGAGTGGGCCTATTGTTGCGTTGCCTAAACTAGTCCAAAGTATTTGGCAAGATAATGGACCCATGCTGGGTTTTGGGCCCGGCCTAAAGGGCTTTGTGTCAGACTTGGGTTTTACACTCCAAAGTGAAATTGAACTTCAGGTCGAGTCTGCAATCCGTAGCTGAGAGTGAATTTAAGGGACTAAGGAATACTGCCCTAATTCTCATGAACTGAACCCTACCTCTTTGGGCTAGTGGTGCAAGGCATATACGAGCGTGATTGGTTCCTCTCTCACACAACCTTGGACCTCTTCTAAAATAGCTAATTGAAAGATATTATTTGAGTTCTTTATTCCTATATAAATATCCAAAATTTGTCCAATATATAACCAATGAATCTATGGATTAAATACATATCCACATAGATCCTCACATCCCCTCTCTCTCTCTCTCTTGCTCTTTATGTGTGCACCTATATCCAGTTCATATACTCAATGTGAGAGATTGCATAAAAATCTCATCATCAATATCTGATTTCTATTTCCTCCCACTAAAGCAACCAGCAGGCAAGGTTTTCATCTCGTGCAGCTAAGATATTGGGTTATACCGGCATACCATGATAATAAAAGTAATATTTGGCTTCAAAAAATCAAGGCCAAGATTTTAATAAATATTTAATATATCATGATGTCTTACAATATTAATAAATCATCTAAGTTTTCCGAAATATCCATTTACAAATTTAAATAAGTTTTTATTACTAACTGTTTCAATTATATTCAAATTATGATAATTAACTTCAGGCTTATCTAAATTGACCCAAATTCCTATATCTTGGTTTCTAGGAATTGATAAAATTTAAAAAAACTCATGGAATATCTAAAATATTTTCAGTTTTAACCCAATATTCCTTCTCAACCAAGAAAAATTGACATGTCGATCATCTCAAACACCTCCACATGCTGGGATAAGTTAACGGTTATAAAATCCTTGCTAATAAATAGCAGCTAGCAATGGGTTAGATTTTGATTTAGAGGAAATCGAATTTTGAATGGATTACAAAAATTTAGATCATGCTTGATTTATTTATAAATAAATTAGAAAGAAAACTAAATCCAAGTGATTGGGTTTACATGAACTTGCACCCAATCAACCTTCCCAATTAGTACTTCCGGTTGTAAATTGTATATATCTTCATAAATAGAACACAGAAAAGAAATTTTATGCTTCACAATGTCATACAAATAATATAAGCATGAGGATGCGAAATGAAATGAGGAAAAAGAGTAAATCTAAGCATGCTATCCCTTTCACTTTCTTCTTTATTATATTTTATTTATTATCTTAACTATAATTACATAGCCTTTCTAGTCATTTAATCAATCCTTGATTAAGTCATCTAACCCACAATTGTCACTATCCCAAATGTTTATGGATGGATTTTAAAAATTTGTTCAACTAATGAACCAAATGGCCAAAATTATACATGTGCTATTGATAATTAGGTTTGTCTCAATCAAGCCAAACACAACTACTAAAAATCCTCAACTAAATTCGTGTATTTTGGATAGTATTGAAGGGCCCGGATCTCATCGACCAGGGTGAACCTATAAAGTTACTCTAGTAGACGGTCCCAAATGGTGAAACTTAAACTTTAAAGAAGGTGATAAGAAGCATTGGCCATGTGCTGCAGTAATATCATGGAGACACAAAAGATGCATGAGATTTCTTGATGGAGGGTTGGATGGAAGCCATGTTAGTTTGTTACATCCAATTACATTAGACTATGAATCGATTTTATTTATTTTTTTATTTTTAAAAATAAAGTCAAAAAATCATAATTAAAAAATATATTTAATATAAATATTATTTTCATAATTTTTAAAAAATAAAAAATAAAAATTTTTTATTTTATTATTTTCAAAAATAAGAAAATTATGTCTTGTACAATCACCAACACCACTTCCACCATTGCTACCACCATCATATCCCCACAACCTTTGTCATCAACATTATCCCCACTACTATCATTGTCATTCCACTGCCACCATCATTTCCATCACAATCATCGTTATGGCCATCTTTCTCTCCACCATTGCTACTATCACTATCATCTCCATTACCACCCTACGACTACCACCATTGCTTGCTACCACCATTGCCTGCTACCACCACCATTGCCACCATAATCTCTACTAAATTATCACTATCATTGTTACCACCACTATATCTCAATGCCCCAACTACCATTGCTATTGATATCACCACAATACTACAACCTTCATTATCTCCACACTATTATCTCGACCACCACCACCACCACCACTATCATCATGTTGATGACTCACCATCATCATATTTATTTTTTAAATAATTGATTTTATCAAATATTTATATTTTAAAAAATTAAAAAATAAAATAATAATAAATTTTTATTTTTATTTTAAGAAAATAAAAAAAATAAAAGTGATGCTAAACAAAATCATAGTTTTGTTGAGCTGATAACTTGTATCGAGTACAAAAGGGTTAACATGGTCGAATGGAACTTAAGGGACATTGTGCGGCACAGTAGGATCAATTTATACAGCTTAGTGTAATAACTAAATAAGACTTGGATGGCCACTATTTTTTTTTTGATACAATTAGATCAACAAGTCAGGTTTTGATTGCCGGTAGCTCCTTTCTGTGCCTCTTCTTGATATTTTATGAAGATTTCAATTCCTCGCTAAACTAATGGCCTCTTCAACACTGTTATTATTTTTGTGTTTTTGTTACCATATAAATCAGTGCGCATACTATTCCTTTCTTTTATTTTCACCTTTTTTGGGAGGTAAGAAATATTTTTAGTTGCAAAAGATCCAAAACTTTTACAAATAATTTCAGAAAAAAATCAAGGAGGTCTCATCATATTTGTTCAGGTTAGTTCATGACAATTTCACCTATAAAACAATGGAAAGCTATCCTAATTCACCATTAATAAAGAAAGGCAAAAGTAACTTCTTCTAATAAATAAGTAATCACAAGATCCTGCTGCAAATGGGTTATGTTGGGTTGAGGATTTAGTTGATCCAAACAACCCCCCCTTCCATCCACCCTAATCAACTCATTGATAAAAGCATAGCCAAACCCAAGTTCTTGATGCCAAGAAACTTCACTACTAGTTGGCACTTGGCACCATCCAGCTAATAGCTGTAGTTTTTTCTCTTTTTTTTTCTTTATTTTTTTTGCTTTTGGTAGTGTTGCAGCCAATCCCCTATTGCACCCATTGTCGAGAAGAATACCTGCAAAAAAATCTGCACTGACCGAAATTATGTCCGACAGAGATTCTCTGATGTCTAAGTCAGTAGGAAATGGTGAACAGCAGATAAAATTTTTAGAGAGGTAGAGTATTAGCCTAGAAGTATCTTATCAAATACTGTTCATTTACCTCTATTTATAGATAAGTTGTTGGTAACCATTTGTAATGGTTAGATACGTGGATCTCACTTATTTTGTTACTACGTGATTGTGGGATGGACGGTTATACCCACCACTGATTATATTATGGCCATTATATACTTTTTGCACTGACGGTTTCTAGTATACCGACTCTATATCGGCAGTTTGAATGTGTCGACTGTATGTCGATAATTGTAGAAGTTTGAATGACTATCGGTCAGTAACTCTGATATGTCGATGGTCATTAGTTTGAAATCAGTTAAGTCATCATAGTTGAAATGTTTGCCAGGAAGATTGAGAATAGCCGACTGTTGGTCGGCCTACCGATTGATAGTCTGTGGTCTTGTGCCTATCTGATCGATTAAAAATCGGATGATGTCGTAATTAAGATGAAACTTATTCTGTGATGTAGTTTTGATGGTTCGTCGTCCATAACCAGTAGATATCTGATAGGCTGACTATGAATTGGGGGAGTCAACTGAATTACCCCAACAGTTGCCTCCCACTCCCAAGTCCAAGATAATTTGATATGTGGATCAACATGTGATCTGATACATTGGACGAAAGAAGTTGTCATGTGCTATCTCGAGCCCTGATTCGACTGCAGATATTAATAATTTTTTCAAAAAATGAAGTCTTCAGCCATTTTGTCGTTTCGACAATTATGAGATCATCATTAGGGTGTCAGTTCGAGAAGATGGTTTGATGTCTGGAGAATTCGATCGATTTGATTTTGACTAGTCAATTTTAGCCATGTGTCCAGATATCATTGGCTCTGAGCCATTTATATGGATAGAGGTGAGATGGCATGATGGCAGTGGTAGGGGTGTTGAACCATCCGATCAATGGTCGGTTCAGATGTAGCCACATGTTGGAATCTGGAGTAGTCTTGATTTGAATAATTTCATTCTGACCGGTTGATGGATTCTATATATTATAATGTCACTTTCATTTAGACTTTCTACTGCACTTTGAGAATCTAAAGGTTCATGTTGTAGGTACTGAGATTTCTGTCAAGTTTTGAGTCGAGAGGCTAGGGTTTTCAGGTTTTTCTTTAGCCTTCAGGTTAGATCTCTTCTTCCTTGCTCTTCCTTCTACATTTGGATTTTCTACCATTTCCAATGCTAGTAGCAGTAGGAAGGGGAAGGTTAGGGTAGAGAATGACTTTAGGTAGAGCACCTACCCCTCAGCCTTCTCAGAGTCAACAAACTACTCGTTCGGTTGGATTCTCTCCTAGACCTGGTGGTAAAGGTTTCCTCTTGATTGAGCCATAGTTGCTCGTCTCTGAGAGAAGTACTGTATCTCGAAACAGTTTT
>NC_026003.2:94924023-94955187 GCF_000442705.2 Elaeis guineensis | reverse complement strand
ACTATCATCATGTTGATGACTCACATCATCATATTTATTTTTTTAAATAATTGATTTTATCAAATATTTATATTTTAAAAAATTAAAAAAATAAAATAATAAATTTTTATTTTTATTTTAAGAAAATAAAAAAAATAAAAGTGATGCTAAACAAATCATAGTTTTGTTGAGCTGATAACTGTATCGAGCACAAAAAGGTTAACTGGTGAATGGAATGGGACATTGTGCGGCACAGTAGGATCAATTTATACGCTTAGTGTAATAACTAAATAAGACTTGATGGCCACTATTTTTTTTTTGATACAATTAGATCAACAAGTCAGGTTTTGATTGCGTAGCTCCTTTCTATGCCTTTTCTTGATATTTTTATGAATTTCAATTCCTCGCTAAACTAATGGCCTCTTCAACACTGTTATTATTTTTGTGTTTTTGTTACCATATAAATCAGTGCGCATACTATTCCTTTCTTTTATTTTCACCTTTTTTGGGAGGTAAGAAATATTTTTAGTTGCAAAAGATCCAAAACTTTTACAAATAATTTCAGAAAAAATCAAGGAGGTTCATCATATTTGTTCGGTTGTTCATGAAATTTCACCTATAAAAAATGGAAAGCTATCCTAATTCACCATTAATAAAGAAAGGCAAAAGTAACTTTTCTATAAATAAGTAATCAAAGATCTGCTGCAAATGGGTTATGTTGGGTTGAGGATTTAGTTGATCCAAACAACCCCCCTTCCATCCACCCTAATCAACTCATTGATAAAAGCATAGCCAAACCCAAGTTCTTGATGCCAAGAAACTTCACTACTAGTTGGCACTTGGCACCATCCAGCTAATAGCTGTAGTTTTTTCTCTTTTTTTTTTCTTTATTTTTTTTTGCTTTTGGTAGTGTTGCAGCCAATCCCCTATTGCACCCATTGTCGGAGAAGAATACCTGCAAAAAAAATCTGCACTGACCGAAATTATGTCCGACAGAGATTCTCTGATGTCTAAGTCAGTAGGAAATGGTGAACAGCAGATAAAATTTTTAGAGAGGTAGAGTATTAGCCTAGAAGTATCTTATCAAATACTGTTCATTTACCTCTATTTATAGATAAGTTGTTGGTAACCATTTGTAATGGTTAGATACGTGGATCTCACTTATTTTGTTACTACGTGATTGTGGGATGGACGGTTATACCCACCACTGATTATATTATGGCCATTATATACTTTTTGCACTGACGGTTTCTAGTATACCGACTCTATATCGGCAGTTTGAATGTGTCGACTGTATGTCGATAATTGTAGAAGTTTGAATGACTATCGGTCAGTAACTCTGATATGTCGATGGTCATTAGTTTGAAATCAGTTAAGTCATCATAGTTGAAATGTTTGCCAGGAAGATTGAGAATAGCCGACTGTTGGTCGGCCTACCGATTGATAGTCTGTGGTCTGTGCCTATCTGATCGATTAAAAATCGGATGATGTCGTAATTAAGATGAAACTTATTCTGTGATGTAGTTTTGATGGTTCGTCGTCCATAACCAGTAGATATCTGATAGGCTGACTATGAATTGGGGGAGTCAACTGAATTACCCCAACAGTTGCCCTCCACTCCCAAGTCCAAGATAATTTGATATGTGGATCAACATGTGATCTGATACATTGGACGAAAGAAGTTGTCATGTGCTATCTCGAGCCCTGATTCGACTGCAGATATTAATAATTTTTTCAAAAATGAAGTCTTCAGCCATTTTGTCGTTTCGACAATTATGAGATCATCATTAGGGTGTCAGTTCGAGAAGATGGTTTGATGTCTGGAGAATTCGATCGATTTGATTTTGACTAGTCAATTTTAGCCATGTGTCCAGATATCATTGGCTCTGAGCCATTTATATGGATAGAGGTGAGATGGCATGATCAGGTGGTAGGGGTGTTGAACCATCCGATCAATGGTCGGTTCAGATGTAGCCACATGTTGGAATCTGGAGTAGTCTTGATTTGAATAATTTCATTCTGACCGTTGATGGATTCTATATATATAATGTCACTTTCATTTAGACTTTCTACTGCACTTGAGAATCTAAAGGTTCATGTTGTAGGTACTGAGATTTCTGTCAAGTTTTGAGTCGAGAGCTAGGGTTTTCAGGTTTTTCTTTAGCCTTCAGGTTAGATCTCTTCTTCCTTGCTCTTCCTTCTACATTTTGGATTTTCTACCATTTCCAATGGCTAGTAGCAGTAGGAAGGGGAAGGTTAGGGTAGAGAATGACTTTCAGGTAGAGCACCTACCCCTCAGCATTCTCAGAGTCGACGAACTACTCGTTCGGTTGACGATTCTCTCCTAGACCTGGTGGTAAAGGTTTCCTCTTTGATTGAGCCCATAGTTGCTCGTCTTCGAGAGAAGTACTATATCTCGAAACAGTTTCAGTTGTTCGCGCCTGATCTAGACGATTGGGTGATCTCCTTGAATTTGCGCTCATAGTCATCGAGTCACCGTTGTTGAGAAAATCCAAGGGTAAAATCTCCTAAAGAACTTAAGGATGGAGAAGTAGAAGGTGTACACGGCCTCTTCCTCTTCTTGATACTATGCACATGGGAAGGAGAGAGAGATTGCTGTGAATGGTGAACGGCATGACGAGAATGTCGAGAGAGTGGTGGCTCGATACGATGAAAATATCGAGTTGGTCATCATTCTGGGGATAGAGAGAGATCGCTGTGGAGGACGGCAGCTGTGCTTGGAAGGCACTAATGCGCCACCGACTCCTCTGCCAGCGACTGCTGCTGCTACTGTGTTTGTTGTTATTGGAGGCTGTATACCATCTCTGTTAGTACCTTCATTTGCTGTATTAAAGCAGCAATTTGTGTGTCCGTAGTGACTACAGGATGCGAAGAACTGAGCTCTGCCATTGGAGGTGAAGGAGAGAGGTCTTCCTGACAGAAAGATTATCTTACAGATCCTGTGGAGTTATTTTGTGCTATGGTTTTTGCCATGATTTCTTGTTATTCTGCCCCTACCTGGTGCATCAATCTATTACGATCAATCTCCTGTTGCGCCTTTTATCGGAGAAGAACACCTGCAAAAGAAGTCCGCACTGACTGAAATTGTGTCTGGCGGTGACTCTCTAATGCCTAAATCAGTGGAGAGTGGTGAATAGCAGATAAAATTTTCAGAGAGACAAAGTATCAGCCTAAAAGTATCTTACCAAATGCTGTTCATTTACCTCCTTTTATAGATGAGTTGTTGGTAACCGTTTGTAACGGTTAGACACGTGGGTCCTATTTATTTCAGCGCTATGTGATCGTGAGATGGACGATTATACCCACCACTGATTATGTTGTAGCCATTATGCACTTTTTGCATTAGCGGTTTCTGGTATACTGACTCTATATCAACAATCCGAATGTGTCGACTGTATATCGGTAATTGTAGAAGTCCGAATGACCATCAATCGATAATTTTGATATGCTGATGGTCATCAGTTTGCAGTCGGTTAAGTCATCATAGTTGACATATTTATCAGAGAGATTTTGAATAGCCGACTGTTGGTCGGTCTATCGATTGATAGTTGATGGTCTGTGCCTATCTGATCGATTAAAAGTCGGATAATGTCATAATTAAGGCGGAACTTATTCTGTGATATAGTTTTGATGGTTCGTCGTCTATAAACGGTAGATATCTGATCGACCGACTGTAAATTGAGAGAGTCAACTGAATTATCCCAACAATTAGGATGGCTAAGTTACATAGTGCTGGAATAGATACAAGCATTGGCTTTGAGAACAATACGTTTCAAGCATAAGAGGCACGGTCTCAAGAGCACTGATCCAAAATGATGACGTAAAGCTATGCAAACTACAGCATTACTAGATTTGTTTTAGACTGAACAACTTCAAAGGCTACCAATGTGGCATTTCCTTGATCCACTAAAATACGATGGGAGGTATCACTCTTACAAGCGGTCTAGACAACCAATTAATTATTATCTTTGGAATCCCTTTATAACACAATATTGGCTGCCTTAAGGAGTGAGAGGGCAAGTGCCAACATTGAGCTAGGATCTAGAATGATGAAACCCACCCCTGCTTCGACCATCCAAAACACTATTGTCAAAGTTGATTTTATGGAAGCTATGAGGTTGAGGTTACTAGGTGATGAAGACCATCTCTGATGACGCAGAAATATTGAATGAGAGAGAGAGAGAGAGAGAGAGAGAGAGAGAGAGAGAGAGAGTTTTCTCTAACTATCAAAGATCTTTAAAAGATGCGCATACGAACTTGGCAGCTTGTGTTTGCGCTTTGAGCAAGATGACTATAGGACTCCAATTCACACCTTCAAAAATATGACTATTCCTGGGCCCAAAGCTGGGGCATGAGTCTCCATGCTATATGCTCTGCTCCCCAACCACAATTATCAGACCGGAGAAGTTTGTGGCTTACCTTCAAATGGGGGCTCCGGAACATGGAGATTGGAGTTCTCATTGCAAAGGCCAATTCAGCTACACTGGAAACAAACTGGAGGGACATTTTCAAAATGATATTGCTGCCAAAAGACTTTGTTCTTTGAATAAAGACCCCTGCGGTACAACTAAGAGGTGACATGATGTCCACCTGAACGCACGCACACACTGGTTGATGAATTCATCAGTGACCATTGGTCTAGCAATGACCATCGCTATGCTTAGCATGCTCGATTTCTTCCAGTCGTCAACCATTAAGAATTTTTGTCCTTTCTTTGAACTCTTTCACAACCTACTCAACAGGCATCCTTGGACCTCAGGCTTTTGGCCACCACGGGTTCAGTCTCCCACTCCTTCCGTGTTTCCTCCAATTTCTCCTCCGGGATGACGAGGATCTATGTAAAGTGGCGTTGGTGAGATTGGCCCTGTACCACCATCGCGCACGATAACCCTGCTAATAAGCTCCACAGGAGGCATCTTCCTTGATCCTCGTCTTCTTTGGTTAGTAGTTATTTGTTGGAGGGAATTAGCGTCGCTTCAGTCGCTCCAGTCACCCACAAGATGTTCGGAATCAGGTCATAAAGAGAAGCAACTTAGACTCTGTTGGGCTAAACTTTTGGAGTGCTAGAAAATACTTTTTGATCCTTCAAAAATATTTTTTGAATGATATAATGATATTTAATAAAAAATTAAAAAATTATTTTAGTTTTGTCAGAAGTTAAAAAAGTATATTTGAGAAAAATTCCATTTCAAAGTTTTCCTCAAAAATGATTTATGACTAATGTCAGGAAGCTGTTTTGATTTAAATAATTTTTTTTAATAATCAAAATGCCCACTAACAAATCTCATAAATACATCTTATATCATATCATATTATATTATTATACTATAAATATAATATAATATAATAATAAATTAATAATATGATATATTATAAATATATAATATAATCTATTATGATATTATTATATTATAAAAATACAACTTGCTATAATAATATTTAATAATAATATAATATCAATATATTATAATAATATAATATAATATGTTATATAATAATTTATTATTAGATTAAATTATAATCCATTATATTATATATTACATCATAATTATAATAATATTATATTATACTATAATATTATATTATATTATATTATATTGTTATATTTATGATAATAATATTATATAATAAAATAATATGTTAAAATATAATAATATTTATGTTATAAATATATAATATTATTGATCCTATGATTGATTTTGATGATTCTAAAATATTGAATATAAATTATACTAATCATGTATTCCAGGATGAATGTAGGATTTTTATGTACTTAAATTGAAGAATTCATCAATGAAAAAGATCTTCTCAAAAAAAGCTAAGTTAAAAAATTAAAAATTGAAACTTTAATTTTTCGACTTAGTGGAGTCGATCGTAGAAAAATTGAAATTTTAATTTTTCGACTTAGTGGAGTCGATTGTAGAAGCATAGGAGCTGACCCTTGAACTAAAATAGGCTGAAAATAGAAGAAAAATCAAGTTCAGAAAATTCAAGAGTCAACCCCTGGATTGAAGCATTGACTCTAGCACATTTGGAGCAGACTAGTATGTGCTCGAGTTGACTCCTATAAAGAAAGAGTCATCTCTCTCAAAAAAGATAGAAAACTATATTTTTAGATCTCCAGTTTGAGTCGACCTCAGGATAGGATGAGTCGACCCCAGGATCGATTGAGTGGACTCATAAAGATTGCGAGCATCTCTCAGAAAAGACAGAATGTAGGATTTTCAAACCCTGAGTCAAGTCAACTTTTGGAGTAGTCAAGTTGACTCATAGATAGCTCGAGTTGACTTTTGAGGATTTCGAGTCGATCCCTAGCATGGGATCAGCAATAATGGTTAGTTTCTGTACACTTCCAATAGTTAGTTCAAGCTGTTTAACAGTCAAAACTCATTATCCAACAATTTTTAAGCCTATTAAGAGCTAAAGAATCATTTGGGAAGAAGAGAGAAATGGATTGAAAGGAAAAATACGCTAATTTGATTAAGCATTATTGAATACTATTAAAAAAAAAAAGAGAGGGATTTGTGCACATATTTTAGAGAGCTTTCAAGAGCAATCTTTTTCATCATCCTTCACATCCTCTCAAGCATCAAGAAGAGAAGTTGAAGCATTATTTGAGTAATTCTTCAGCAACTGCTTAGTGCTTCAAAAGAGTTTATTTTTTTATTTTATTTTAATCTGAAATTCTATACCTTGTATTCTTATGTTCTTTTCAAGTTTCTTTAGAGTAGAAAAACTTGGGGTTAGGCCCATCCAAGTCCAAAATTAAATATCATAGTTTTTGGCTGATGATCCCATCAAAACAACTGAATTGATTATGAACCCGAAAAATAATCGGTCTACAGTTGTGGTTGGTGATTCTAAAAAATTAAATGAGTTTGTTTGTGATTTTGAATAAAATAAATGCACTATAATCAAGTAGGTGCAAAGTTGCACCGAACCACTATAAATTTATATTTTTTGTGATGTTCTTTGCATTCTTGCTTTGCATTATTTCACTTCTTGCATTGCATTCATTATGTTAAATTCTGTTGTTGCTTAAAGCATTCACCTCACAATCATTCAAATTACTTTAATTGAAGCACATTATTATTTAAGATTATATTTGATAAAAGTTTTTAAGAAACCCAATTCAACCCTCCCTCTTGGATTGTTAATCTTCTAGATAATAATTGGTACCAGAATAGGTGCTCCCATATTTGTTATTAACCTAGTGATCTTGAGTTCAAGATTATAGCAATTTCGGTTGGTTTCTCATTTGCTAGAGGCCAATCGACGGGTAAACCACAACTCTTCAATGGCACCAACTACACATTTCGAAAAGCTAAAATGAAAATATTTAAAAAAGCTTTAGATTATGACATATGAGGAGTTATAACTAATGGACTACACACATCCATAATCATAGTTAATAGAATATCCCTTCCCAAATTTGAAAAAGATTGGGATGAGCATGATAAAAAGATACCATAATTGAATGCTAAAGTCATTAATGTACTTTATTGCTCACTAGATATACATGAATTCAATAGAACACTATAAAAAATTTCACTATTAGTGACAACTGATTGCCATCGCTAATAGTGATTATGCCATCAGTAATACTATTAGCGACAGAACATCGTCACTAATTGGTGGTTGGAATAACTCTTGTCGCTAATTGTCACTATTAGCGATAGATTTTTTAGGCATCGCTAATAACCACTATTAGTGATGGCATTTGTGATGGCCAAATTCCATCGTTATTTATTTTTTTATTTTTAAATCAAATTTTTAAAAAGTTTTAAAAAAATATTAGCGATGATTATTTTGTCTCTAATACCATCGTTAATAATATTAGCAATGACTGAATACCATCGATGATAGTTAATTTTATTTTTTTAAAAAAATCTATAATAATATTTTTTAAAATCTATTTTAATTAATCATAATCTATTATGGTTCTTAATACTTGTTATAATTAAAATCCAAAGATAATATGGTAGTAACAAATAAAAAACTAATTATATTATATTAAAAATATAAACTATACAATTTTACAAGTAGTATCAAAAAAATATAATATATCAAAATAAAAAAAAATCAGATCGGATCCTCCTCGTCATCCTCCTGCTCTCCAGCAACTGGTGGAAGAGAGCCGGATGTCCCAGCATCCTGAAATGAAGAAAAGTAAAATATTATTAATAAGTTTCGATACAGAGGTATATCTTTCGATATGGAGGTATATCTTTTGATACACTTTGATTCTCGAACAGATTATTCTTACATATTTCGTTCGATGATACGGAGCTATAGACACCTCCGACCTATCAATTGGATGGTTAGATTGAATTTTTAGCTCCTAGATCTTTTTCTCGACTCAAGCCTACATATGTGAAGCTTCTAAATATGAAAACTTAAAATAAGTAAAAGAGTTTACTAATAGAATTACCTGATGTGATGGTTGGGACAATGAGTCCAGCTGGTCGTGCAGCATGGGTCTCAGAGAATCTCCACGATCGTATCACGAATGACATCCCGGAAGATCTTAGATCACTGGCTCAGAAGCATCTGCACGACCTCCTCCTTGTGCGCATCGCTCCAAGTCTAGAACGTCGAGGTCTGTGAGGACGAAGAGTATCAAGCCGCTGGAGGGTCAAAGCTGTGGCCAAATCCTATGACCAAGCTCCTTCTTACCCCTCTTGTGACCCTGAACCATCCCTCAAGGTCAAGAAGGGGTTGAGTGGATGGGTCATCATTGTACCGCACAATGACGTACTCCACATAATCCGCCTACATAGTTCAAAAATATATTGGTTCTAATATACATATCAGATTCTATAACAACTTAATAAATATAGTTTGAAATTCTTACCGTGATCTATTGCAACCTAGAATCTAAGTAATCACTAATCCTCCTAGACTAGTGTGCGGCCTCCCACAACCATAGCTGGCCTGATAGATGACCCAGCGACTATGTCTATAATAAGTAAATAATAAAATTAAATTAATTAAAATATATATATAAGAGTTTTTATAATTCTAGTGAAAAATTTTGGTATAGATTTCTTACCAGTCTGTTGGCCACAACATGTGTACAGATGGAGCCGCCCGTGTGCCTGATCAGATCCTGCTGGATGGCTCGACTTTGTTTGGCCCTCTATCGCCTACTGGAGTACTCCTAGCTGCTCCACTGGTCGTAGAGGGCCTCCCATACGTCTGCACACATCCAGTGATCCTTGTAGGGCCTCCAGTCTGATGGTGATTGAGAATCAAAATGCTTGATGGCGGATTGCTTGAGGCTATAGAGGCCATCTCGAAGCCTCCGTATGGCCACCTCATTGAAGGTCCGACAACCAACCTCCTCATCCTAGAGAGTCTCAAATCGATAGTACTCCTACAAGATAGAATTGAAGCATGTATTTATAAGTAGAATATAAATATACCATAAATTTAAAATTTAACATTTCTGACTTATCCGAAACATCTCTCAGGCTGTATCATGAGCTCCAGATGGCCAGCTGGAGAACTCATTCACCGATCCTAGTATCAAGCATCAGATGATGCCGATAACCACATGAGATACTCTAGACTCTCTAAACATGTTGCAAAATTAATTTTGAAAAATAAATATTAACCCTAGAATGGCTAAATTTTAAACATATTAATTGAAGTTGTAATACTTACGAATGGCTCTGAACGTGGATGAGCTCTCTATGCTTCGACTGAGTTGGAGATGCCGTGAGCCGAGCAGGTCCTCGACCATGGCTCTGTGTCTGCATGTGACTGTGGGGTCATTGGTGATCCCTTATCATCCGAATCTGAGCACAGATATCTAAAATAAAGAATATTATATTAGTTAGCAAAGGATAAAATAATATAAATGAGAATATCTAAAGTGTCAGAGTTTATCACCTAGTGTGCGAGGTGTAGAACCATACAAGCTGGCTATATGAGAGCTCTCTCTTTGGCTGTGATGGCTTTGACCTCGAAAAGACATGATCTATAATCTCTGAAAATAAAATAACTATGTATCATATTAAATTAATTGTGTACCAGAATAAGATAACTATATATCATATTGGATTAACTGTGTACCAGAATAAAATAACTATATATTATATTTATTTAGCTGTATAACATGATATCTTAACTTTGAACCACATTCATCAAAGTAACGTGATATTTTGTATGCTTGGAGTAGGAAGTAACGATATAATTGTTTGATTAGAAACTGTGGTTGACATAAGTATTTATCACCCGATGGAGTTTGACTTGTATCTTTGTAGCCATGTTAGCATAAAGGTAATACTTTTTTGTACTTCTTCTTCTTTTTTGATGCAGACTAACACATTATCATATACTGTTGGATAAGAATCATTTTTCTATTGATACATTGTAGATGCCAACTAACAACCTTACATAACATCTAATCTCTCTAATGGAAGATCGGCATCGGTTGGTGCGTCTAGGGATACATCTACTATGGTGCGCCATCTGCCATAGATCAAGGACAACATTCAAAAAATTATATATGGATGGCAATGTAAGATTTAATTATACAATTATGGATGGCAATGCAAGATTTAAAATGACATATTTTGTTGGCCAATAACCTAATGGTCTGTAACTAAGTTAAGTAAAACTGAAGAACTAGAGTAATCGATATGCCTCAAGCCTAAACCGACACGGAGGGATATATTTTATTATACTACTTCGATTATGGTGGGTTTGACTTAACTAAGAAGTGGGCCAATATTTCAGACATGGTGAGGTTTCACGAATTAGAGATCGGAGATGGCTATAATATATTTGAAAAAATATTGGATAAGAGTTGTCCACTCATTTGCTGACCTATTATTAATAATTGTTAGGTAATATGGTGAGCCAATCGATGAGACCGTAGCACCTACTAGAAATCTTAGATCGTAGAGATTTTTGTTTCTCTACCTAGGGAGTCTGAAAATCCAAAAAAATAGTGAGACTCTAAATTTATTTTGAAAATAAAATTTTTAAAATAAATTGATTAAATTAATTATAAAATCTAACTAAAAACTTTGACTCTATACAGGAATAATATCTACTTCCAATCTCCTAGCTAGAATCCTCGAGACCAATAGGTTGATCGGACCGAATTTTAAGGATTGACTCCGAAACTTGAAAATTATTTTGAGTTTTAAGAAATTGATATATATTCTTGATCAGGACCTTTTTCCTTTTCTAGCACGTCCGACTGTTGATTAGAGAGCATCTCATGAGAAGTGGTTAGACGACGACAACAAGGTTAGGTGCTACACATTGGCATCAATATCTAATGAATTACAATACCAACACGAGGACATGAGGACTACCAGGCAAATACTGACTCATCTGCAAGAGTTGTATAGCGAGCAAAGCCATACAGCTCACTACAAAGTGTCCAAACGACTCTTCAAAGCAAAGATACATGATGGGCAGTCGGTCCACGATCACTGTTTGACAATGATCAAGGATCTTAAGGAGCTTGAGAAACTCAGGATGTCCATAGATAAGGACTTGAAGATTGACCTCATTCTATAGTCCTTGACTAATTCATATGGGTAGTTTATTATAAACTTTCATATGAATAAGGTTTAGTGCACCTTGGCCGAGCTTATGAATATGCTGGTCACCACCAAGAGAATCTTGAAGAGTTTAAAGGGCTCTGTACTTACTGTTGAGCAAACTTCTTCCAAGAGAAAGTCTATTGGAAGAAGAAAAAATTTATGAAGAAATAGAAAGTGGAGGGCTAGAAGAAGGAGAAGAAGGTAGTTCCAGAAAAGAAAGCCATCGAGAAAGGAAAATGTTTCCACTATAACACTGACGGCCACTGGAAGCAGAATTGTCTGGCTTATCTGGAGACCCTGAAGAACAAGAGGAAAGGTGGACCTTCTGAAGATATGCTCATCATAAAAATAAACCTAATGATTTCTTCTGCATCCAGTTGGATGCTTGACTCTGGATCTAATACTCACTTATGTACTTTTTTGTAGGGTCTTGAGGCTAGCAGGAGGCTGAGGGATGGTGAAATGATCCTATGCATTGGGAACGGAGCAAAAATTACTTCTGTAGCCATGAAAATGTATCCTCTATGACTACTATTGGGAAAATTTTATTATTAAGAAATTGTTACTTTGTACCTGTTGCAAGTAAGAATCTAATTTCTATCTTTTAACATAAGAAGATTATGTAATTAATTTTTGTAAGGACCACTGTAATATTTCTTTTGAAAATAATAAAATTGAAAGTGATTTTCTTATCGATGGTTTCTCTTAGTTATATATAGATATTTCTGTGAATTATGTCCAGCAAAATGTGAATGCCATAGGTTCTAAACATCTTAGAGATAATATAATCGAAAAGTATTTATGGCACCTAAGGCTAGATTATATTGAAGAAGACAGGATTAACAGATTGGAGAAAACTGGACTGTTGGGTCCATTGACTTTCGAGTCATATCCGATCTGTGAATCATGTCTTCAAGGAAAAATGATCAAGCTGCCCTTTGTAGGATATGGGGAAGGACCACAGAGATACTTGCTTTGGTGCATGATGTCTATGGCCCATTCGATGTGCCAGTCAGAGGAGATTTTCTCTATTTTATTATCTTTATCAATGATTTTTCAAGGTATGGGTATGTGTATGTTATGCATCACAAGTTTGAGGTTTTTGAAAAGTTCAAAGAATTCAGACATGAAGTGGAGAAACAAATCGAAAAGTCCTTTAGCGTTCTTCGATCAGATCGAGGAGATGAATATCTTAGTAAAAAATTTTTGGATTATCTCAAAAAATATGGTATAGTCTCACGGTGGACTCCGTTTGGAATGCCTCAACTCAATGGAGTTTCAGAATGAAGAAATCAGACCTTATTAGATATAGTCTGATCCATGATGAGCTTCACTGACCTCCTTATTTTGCTTTGAAGATATAGCCTTTTGACTACCATCTATGTATTGAATAGAATTTCATCTAAAACCATTCCTACCACACCATATGAGATATGACAAGATAAAAAATTGAGTTTGAGTCATCTCAAGATTTGATGTTGTCCAACCCATATCAAATGACAATAGGTGGATAAGTTAGAAATCAGATCTCTTAGAGCTCGTTTTATTAGATATCCTAAGAAGTTTTTAGGATATTATTTCTATCTTTCGGAAGACCACAATGTGATTGTGAGTTGGCATGTAGTCTTTCTTGAAATATAGTTTATTCCAGATGGAGGCATCGAAAGATAGATTAGGCTCAAAGAAAAAATCTCTGAAGAGTAGCGAGCCTTAGAATTTGAGGAACCAATTCAGTTGGAGCTGATGCACACACTTCCTCCTCCATCTTGTAAGTCTAGTAGGATTTTTCATCCTCCTAAGAGGTACTTAAGTGTTATCTCGAGGATGCAGAGGAAATGTTCCTCATAGAAAATGAGGTATATATAGATGACCCTAAAATCTATTATAAGATGATATCAGATATTGACTCCAAGAAGTGGTTAAAGGCAATGAAGTCCGAAATTAACTCGATGCACTCAAATCAAGTCTAGACCTTGGTAGATCCACCTGAAGGTATTGTATCTATTAGGTATGAATGGATCTTCAAGAGAAAAATAGGTGTAGATGGAAAGATAGAGACCTTTAAAGCAAGGTTCATTGCGAAAGGGTATAGTTAGTACGAAGGCATTGACTATCAGGATACCTTCTTGCCTGTTGCCAAGCTTAAAGTCCATCTACATACTGCTTGTCGTTACAGCATATTTTGATTACGAAATATGGCAAATGGATATGAAAATGGTGTTCTTAAATGGATATCTTGAGAAAGATATCTACATAGAGCAGCGGCTTGGTTTCATTTTCAGTGATAGTGATCACAAAGTTTGTAAACTACAAAGATCCATTTATGAACTTAAGCAAGCATCTTGGAGTTGGAATGCTCATTTCAATAATATAATCAAATCATTTGGTTTCATTGAGAACGAGGAGGAACTGTGTCTTTAAAAAGATTAGTGGGAGCACTGTCACATTTCTCATATTGTACTTAGATGACATCCTATTGATTGAGAATAATATTTCATGTTAACTATGGTCAAAGTTTGGTTATCTAAGGAGTTTTTCATGAAAGACTTAGGAGAGATATCCTTCATTTTGAAAATTAAGATCTATAGAGATAGATCTAAAAGGATGCTAAAATTATCAGAGAAGATGTATATTGAGGAGGTGCTGAAGAGATTCAGCATGGAGAACTCCAAGAGGGGTCTGATACCCTTCAAACATGATATTTATCTCTCCAAAAAAATATATCCTAACACATCGAAAGAGATTGAATGCATGAGCAAGATCTCTTACACTTCGGCTATAGAGATCCTCATATATGTCATACTTTGTATGCGACCTGATATCACCCATGCTATGAATGTCACAAGAAGATATCAACCGAATTCAGGTGAAGAGCACTGTGATATTTAGGAATGGAGAACTTAAAGTGTAGGGGTATACTGATTCAGACTTCATGTCTGATACTGATGATCGAAAGGTGACATCAGGAAGCATCTTTTGTACAATGATGACACATAAGCTGGAAGAGTTTCAAGCAGACTGTGATTGCAATCTCTACCATGGAAGCAGAATACATCACCACATCGGAAGTTATAAAAGAGGCATTTTGGTTCAAGAAAGTTGTTGCAGAGCTAGGTGTGATGCCATCAAATGCCATCCTACTCTATTGCGACAATAACGATGCCATAGCCCTAGCTAAGGAGCTGAGGTCTCACTATAAGCACATCAAGTGGTGGTTCCATCTTATCTGCGATTACCTCAAGAAAGGATGCATTAAGATGAAGAGAGTCGACACCATGAATAACATGGCTGACCCACTATGAAGTAATTGAGCTAGCAAAAGACTGAAGCCCACTTTGAGAAGATGAAACTTAGATTTGTAGCCAATTGGTTTTAGTGCAAGTGGGTGTTTGTTGGATGTATGTCCTAGAAGCTAGATTGGCTGACACTTGTAAAATATTCTTAGGACATAATTTATAAAATTGACTTTGATATTAATAAAATTAGATTATTTTTATTCATATTGTATTTAATAATATCTGTGAATCATCCATTGGATTAATAGATATGATGACACATATTCTCAAGAGTTGAGAATTTGAGACATATTATTATAATTAATTCATAAATTGATCTCGATTGTAGGATCATCATGGAGATGATGATCGATCTGAAAGATTGGTGCATGATCGCTTACTTTGGATAGATGAGTTTTAAATTTTCAGTGTGAAGACACCAGAGTGAAAGTACATATGCTTGTTAAGAACAAAGATACTGAGCATGACTATTTATAAGCAGTCATAAGGATATCTATCTTCTCGTCAGTGACATGCTCATAGCTGCGGTTGTATGTTTAGTTCTTTGACCTGAGATGTATTGACCATTTACCTTGAGGGTGTTGTAGTTTGACTATATCATAACTCAGTCTCTTAGCCATTTGGGGTCTTGAGATGTATATTGTCTATAGTATATTCATTGTAGGAATTGGGTTGCACTAAGGTGGGATCTATCGATCTCAGTAGAGGAGTAGTCCTAAGTAAATCATGAAATTGAGTCCAAAAGTCCATGGCCATGATAGTGTGAAAGATAGAAAGGTATTTCTATTGAATTTCATATCGGACTCTAGTCGAATGATTCTATAATATGATAATGATAAGGTTTGACAAGTTTACCTTGATCTCGATCCTGTTAGAACTCATGATAGAAAAATTAGATCACACGATAACTATACTTAGAGATTCTTTTTCAATTCTAATGGATTGCCACTACATACTGCTAGGTGTCACTGATGGATTGTGAAACTAATTAAAATTATTTAAATGATCAATAATTTTAATTGGCTAAATTGAAAAGAGTTCTGATCTATTGAAAAGAGTTTTGATGATGTTTCTGATAGAAACTACAACATATCCCATTATCATGCAGAATTGAACCTATGGAGTCACACAACAAAGAATTTTGATCTAGGATTGCTTAATTGGACTCAATTGATCTAATTGGGTCTAAGGCAATCATGCTAGCATATGATTAGACCCAGATTTCTCCTGGAGTAGGTTTCCTATCAGATAGGATTCAGCCTAATCTATGTGGGCTCTTAATTTGGCACCAATAGTTGGTTGCCCTTAACCTCCAGCAATTCAATTTGAATTTGATTCAAATGAGAAAGGTGGTTTCCTTCAAATTGGATGAGATGAGAAAGAGGGTTGCCAAGTGCTGGTGTGCCCCTTCTTTTCCTGTGTGAGGTTACCATTTAAATTTGTAGATTAAATTTGAAGTGTTCAAATTTGAACTCGGATTATTGGATAAGATCCACTTGAATTTAAATGGGTTGTTATATATATCTTAAAGAAGAGATCACTTGGATGAGGCGCATGGCCTCTTGATTTCTTTGGAGTTTTCTTGCGAAGAAAATTTGGTGGAGAGACTAAGGGACACCCAATCTAAAATTTGATTTCAAATGGAAGCCGTTCCACATTGGTTGGAGAGGATAAGGATTTCGTGTCTATAAAAGGACCCCTTCCAAAGGGTTCAGTATCTCATCATTATTAGACCCAAAACTCTGCCTCTCTTCCACCTCCAATTTCCTATCACACACCTAGAGTAGGCTGCCATATCCCATACCCAAAAGTGTTGGGCTGATCCTCGAAGTGCTTGTATGTTTTCAGACATCATCCCACTGAAGGAAGAAAGGGCTACGACAAGAGTTGTTCCAACAGTCCCGGAGATCAGATCGGTTGCTGATCAAGAGCCCTCAAGTCTGCCTTAGGGAAGGTGGATTAGTTCTAGAGAAAGCATCCTAGATCAGATCCGAGTGGATATCCGTAGAGGCCTGACACTTGCGCGGCCCAACAACGGACCTCAATAAAATCAAGATCATCGGATTACGGAGATCATCTACCCACGCAAGGTGATGTGATCACCCCCTCTTAATGTTTGCATGCTGATTTCTTTATGTATTTCTAATTTAGATCTATGCCTTGTGTGTCGGATCGGTGAAAAAATTTTTAAAATCCCCTGTCTCTGATCCGAACCAATCCGGTGCAAAACCCGATCCTTCAAAAAATATCACAAACAAATCAAGATAATGTGAATTGGCCTCAAGCTTACCTCCACGGGGCATGCAAGCTTCACTATGAGAGAGAAAATCAAATAAATATAAGAAGAACTCACCACTCAATCTTTGTACAAAGATTTCTCAATAAGAAGCCCCAAAATCCTCACAAAAGCTTTTTAAAACCTCTCAAGAGGCCTCTCTACATGATTAGGATGTCACCGGCTATCCAACGCAATAAACAGCTTGTTAATTAGAGTTTTATATTTTTCAAAAACTTCAAAATAGTGTTTCACTAGGAGATCAAGTCCAAATCAAATCCTATAATCAATTCTGGCTGTTTGATTGTGATCGGCTCAAATTATGGCCATTCGATCATGCAATCAGACATCCTCAGGCTCCTGATCAATCTCAAAATGATCTATACCATCCATTCATGATCGGCTTGCTCCAAAGCCATCAGATCGCACTCTGATCCATGCGATCTCCTGTGAGCCGTGACAGAGCATGGTCCACCATGGACCATAAAACCCAAGTTGGCATAGGTGCCCGTGCGGCCCACATGTGCATGCTCGTGTGCATCTGGACCGGCCCAACATACTACTGGCCTAGCGCCAGTGTGCTGTGGGGCTTGGCCCGCACTGCCGCTGGCCTATGCCAGCTTGTGGGCCCCTCCAACGGCCCGTGGGCCATACCAACTACTCCCGACCTTCTCTCACATGTATCTTCTTCATCCGGACTCCGTTTTGACTGATCTTGATCTTGTTGGATTTTATTTTTCATCCTAAATCTCATTTTGGGCTTATTGTGGACTGAATCTTGAAGTATTTTTCTCAACAATCTCTATCTTGACTCGAAATTCGACCTCTACCTGTCTCTGAGAGCCTATGATCCATCTCACCCCCACGCCCTGGGGCACGCCTGCTGTCTTATGGATGGTAAATATAGGAGTCGAGTCAGGCTGCTCGATCCTATCTCTATCATGGGCTGTGTCTACTTTGACCAAGATCTGCTCGGAGAAGTCTCCTGTGACAATAGGAACTTCACTCTATGATGTCACCTCTCATCCTCCTGAGTCTTGCATCTCATGCCCGATCCACCTTTACCTAGGGCTCCACCTCGTACTAGGCTTCCTTTGGATCCTAAAGCTTCAACTCGCACTGAGTTCCCTGCTAGATAGTAATATCCTGCTCTGATCTTCTTCTCCTCCAATATCACCCTATCACTGTGCATGACCTTCAGGACTCCATCACCAGCTATCCACCTGTAGCCGTTTGAATCCAGTCTGCTCAATGAAATAAGATTTCATCTAAAATTGGGTATGTATCGGACCTCTCCCAATCTCATCACCGCACCATCATGTGTCCTCCAACTGACCATTCCAATGCTTCTGATCGCACAGCTTGATCCATCTGGTAGATGAACAATACCTTCACTGCTCTTCAGAGAGTCAAATAGCTCCTCTGATGGGTGTATACAGAATCTAAAATCTACTATTAAAAAGAAGTAGATACTTCATCAAATACCACTAGGACATCATCCTCTGACTTGCTATTGGCCATCACCATAGTAGCCGTCATCCAATCTCTGAGTTGGGGATAATCTCTGACACGATGCCCTAACTCATCACACCAATAGCACTTGATCTTGCTGGGGTCCCTCATCTAAGATCTGAATCATCCTCCTAGCAATCCTCTATCGCTCCATCTGCTACCATCTGCTCTCCAGAAATCATCAAAGCTAAGCTGCCACCATCTAAGCTTGAAGCCTAGTTCTCCTATTTGAGAATCTCATTTTGGAGAATCATCACGGTGACCTCGTCCATCTTGATGGTGCTCTTTCCCACTAGAAGAGCAGTCACCAAGAACTCATATGAAAGAGGAAGTGATGCTAGCAAGATCAATGTCCTGATCTTCTCCTCAACCTTCTCACCTACACTGACAAGATCGGTAAGAATTTTTTAGAAGTGGCTGAGATGCTCCTGCACGCTCTATCCCTCATCCATCCGTAGTTAGTAGAACTACCTCCAGAGGAAGAGAATATTAGTGAGAGACTTCACCATGTACAACTCTTTGAGCTTCGACCATAGCACCATTAGAAAAATCTCACCAAGTACATGATGTTAGATGTATGTCCTCGAAGCCAATCGGACTGACACATTAATTTTTTTTAAGATATAATTTTATACTGACCTAATTATTTAGGATAGTTAATTACTATTCATGTAGTGTATGTGTCCATAAGTCATCCAATGAATTAATAAGATGTGACACATATTCTCAAGAGCTGAGAATTTGAGGTATGTGACATGGTGGTTAATTCATAAACTACTCCCGATCGTAGGATCATTATGGAGATGGTAATCGATCTAGATAGATTGGTGCAAAGATCACTTCTTTATGGATTGATGAGTTTCGAGTCTACAGTGTAGAAACATTGAGCAAGAGTACAAACGATTGTTAGGGAACAAGGATGCTGAGCATGACCAAAATGAGATGTTACTTGGATATCTACTTACTCATCGATGATATTCTCGATGCTGTAGTAGTGTGAATAATTCTTTGATCTATGGTACCTTAGTTATTCACAATGAGATTACTGTAATTCGACGACACCATAACTCAGTCTCCTAACCATATAGAGCCTTAAGGTGTATGTTGGTTACAGTAAGTTTATTATAGGAATAGGGTGTGCACCTAGATGGGATTTATCGATCTTAGTAAAAAAAAGAGAAGTCCTATATAATTTGCGAGACTGACTTCAGAAAGTCTTTGATCAAAATAAGTATGAATACTGAAAAATAATTTCTACGAAATTCATAAGTAAACTCGAGTCAAGCCAAGCTTGCATATGACAGACGATGGAGTTTGATGAGTTTTTCATAACCACCATTTTCTCAGAACTCATGGTAGAAGAACTGAATCATACGGTAACTATACCTAGAGGTTTATTACTTTCATTATGCTAGATTGCCACTATATACTACTAGGGTGTCACTGATGGATCGTGAGACTTGTTGAGTGTCGTCTTGATAATCGATGATCTTTGATGAACAGAGTTGAAATTATTTCAATCCATTGAAAGAAGTTTCAATAATATTTTAATTTTTATCAAAATATATCTCACTACAAGATAGAATAGAACTTACGAGATCACACACAAAAGGGATTCTGACTGATCCGGATGTTGAATAGAGATTTTGAATCGTAATAGGATCAAATTTTTAATTTGATTGATGATTAAACTTTTATATAAAAATTATATGAAGGACTTGCTAAGAATTAGTAAATTATAAGAGGATTGAAAAGAGTCTCACTGGACTGAGACTCTAGAGTCCCACTGGATTGAGACTATATCAAATTGCAAATGTTGCTAATTATTTGATTTGATCAAATATGAGCTAAATTAAATCAAATTGGAACTGATTAGATTTAGTTTAATTTAGATTTTTTAGTCTAAATAGGATTTGGACTTAAGTCCTAATTGGGGTTGATTCAAACTAGATTCGAATCAGATTCGAATTGGATTAAAATTTTATTAAAAAATAGAGTCCCATCAGACTGAGACTCTCTCACCTTATCCATACCCAAGAGGGAATGCCCAACCATATTACATGCTAAAGAATTTTGTGTGGTGGAAAATAGGGTAGAAGAGGTGGTTGGTGCATAATTTTAAGGAGGCAGCACAAGAGTCCTTCTCTAAGAAGGACTCCTAACAAACTCAACCCTAACCACATTTTGGTTTAAATAGAGGGAACTTGTGGGATGCCTCCCTAAGGGAAGAATCTCTGAATTTGAAGTGTGTGGCATGAAGAAAAATAAGAGAAAAAAAGATAGGCATGTGTGAGGAATGGTGGATGCACAAAAGGGAGATTGGCATGGGTCTTCTATGGTACCTCATCCTCTCTTTCTTACAATCAAAGGTTGGTTGTTAAGGTCTCTTCCTCTCTCTCCCTCTTTGTCTAAGAGTTGGATATGATATTCTCTCTTCCTAGATGTCCAAGAGTTGGACATATCTTCTCTTCCATAGATGTCTAGGAAATGGACATGATTTCTCCTCCATGATTAGTCTAAGAGTTGGATGGAAAAAGAAAAGAAAAAGAGATGGGATCTCTTATTCTTCTTTTCTTTAGATCTTTTTCTTTCTCTTGAGAAGAAAAAAAAAATTAGATTAGATCTGATTTCTTGATCCTCCTATGGATCTCTTTGATTTTCTTGAGAAGAGAACAAAAAAAGATCAAAGATTCGATAATCCAAGGAGTGATCTCTGTAAGGAAGCTTACACTCTAATGAGATTGGGATCTCTTGATCAGATCAGCCTCGTGTAGGTATTATAGAGGCTAGATACTTATGCAGCTTCAAGAGAATTTTGAAGATATCTATAGATCATCAGATCATGGATTCAACAGACCACGAAGATATCCACGGATCATCGGATCGTGATGAAGATCTACCCAAGCAAAGATAAAAATTAAATTTTTATTTTTGCTTGTATCTTGATCTTGTACATATGATGATGCCTGGGTTATGTAGAGATATGATCTTTATGCATGCTTGATTAGACTAGATCTAATTAGAGATTTATTTTAATATCGTTCTGATATAAGATTATCCTGATATAATGTTAGTACAGTTATATTGCACGGTTGTCCTAGAATATGTTGAATAAGTTTTAAAATTTTTTTTCACTATATATTTAAATTTTGAAATCTCTACATACATATCGATTGTTATGTGATGGTATTTTTAACACATGAATTACCTGTTAGATATGTGCCCTAGAAGTAATCTTGGCTAACACATACCTTTCTCAAAGCATATTTTGAGCTTGATGGGCAGTCTTTGTAACCAATTATGTCTTATGTGTCCATGATTTTTTTAGAAATTAATAAAGATGATTTTATATATTCTCAAGGTGTTGAGAATTTGAGACATACATCATTAGTGATTAATTTCTAAATGCTTCTGATCGAAGAATCATCACAGGAGGATAATGATCAATCGATTCAAGATCAATGCACGGATCACCTCTCTTTAAGGCAGATGAGTCTCGAATCTATAGTATAGGGACATTAGGGTGAGAGTGTAGGTGTTGTTAGAGAACAACTTGCTGAGCATGACCAACATAGAAAACTTGATGTCTTCTCATTCGTTAGTGATTTTTCGATGTTGCAGTGGTGTGACTGGTTTTTTGACTTATGGTGTTTGACTATTCACAGCGAGGCTATTTAATTTGATGTACGTTTCTTAGTCCCTAGCCATTTGGATCCTTACTATGTATGTTGGCTATTATAGGTTTAGATTCGCTGTTTGGAGTAGGATGCAGCTAGATGAAATCTATTGACCTTGAGAAAAGGAGAAGTCCTATGCGATCGTAAAACTGAGTTCAGAAAATTTTTGACCAGAGGAAGTATGAATACTAAAAAATAGTTCTCACAGATTCACAGATTAACTCAGTTGAGCCAATCTAGCATATGACTGACGATGGAGTTTGACTAGTTCTCCATGATCTCAAACGAAACTCATGATAGAGGGATTGTATCACAGATAACTGCACCTAGTGGTTCTTTTTTTCTATTCTGCTGGGTTGCCACTACATGTTGCTAGACATCACTAGTGGATCATGAGAACTGACTAAGATCATTTTCGGATCAACGATCTTTGTTGAGGTGAATTGAAATCGTTTCAGTCCATTGAACAAAATTTTGATGATACTGTGATGGAGATGACGGTATATCTCACTACCAGACAGAATAGAACCTGAGAGGTCACACACAAAAAGAGCATAATCTGATCAATAGCTTGGATCATATTCGAACTATCAATCAGATTGATAGTTTAAATTTTTAGAAACTACTAATTTAGAATCGTTACAGTTTTAGCAGCTGCTAATGTTAGCACAGAAACTTAATTATAAATATTATAATTTTTTTTGGATTGATTAAATTATAGATTAAATCTTAATTAATTTAAATCAATTTAATTTAATTAGAGTTAATTTAATTTAATATTAATTAAGTTTAATTATCCAAATCAGATTTGAATTTCAAGCTTGATTGGATCAAGCTTGACAGTTTTTCGAATTTGACTCGATTCGGACTCGATTTAAATCTGATTAAGACACAATTTGAACCAAATGAATCATGACTTTGAGAGTTCAGGTCCTCTAGGACTCTCTTTCTAGATCTCATGCCAAGAAGGAAAGTGGGTGATGGTTTTCTCGTTGCTTCTTTCTTCTTGTATGCGTGAAGGAGAGGGGGCACCAATAGTTGGCGACCCACCTTATCTGTAATAGGATGAAACTCATCTTATTTGGCATTAAGGAATAATTTTTTGTGTGACAAAAATTTTAAGAAGAAGGGTGGCATGCGCTATTTGTGAAGAGTCTTCTTTCCTTGCCGCACAACATTATCTCCATGCCCTTCTATCCATTGATTTTGATTTGAATGGATATGATTAAAAGAGATTAGATCTCTTGGGCATGAGGAAGAGGTTGTGCATGGGATAAGAAGATTTTTGGTGTGACAAAATTAAGAGAGGGCATGATGTCTTGCGTGAAAAAGAAGTAGCAACTTCTTTAGGACATCACACATCTCCTTTCCAATGCCTCCTTCTCCTTTCTTCCCCTTCATCCAATGCCCAGATCTGATGGTAATTAGATCTAAGAAGAGAAAGAGAGAGAAGAAGAGAAGAAGGGTTCTTCTTCTTTCATGATGATCTGGTTCAGATCTCATCAGATCTATGCGAAAGAGTTCGCGTAGCGATCTCCTTCTTCAAGATCTGAAGAAGAGATCTAGATCCAAGGATGAGGAGCAAGATCTGCAAGTGCTAGCACATCGATGACCTTAGTGCTTCAATCAAACATCTTATGTGGATACTAACAGAGCGGATGTGTGCGCTACGATCAAAACCCGAACATTCGCAGGATCCGAAGGTAAGGAGATCTGATCTTTGATTAATTTTGCTAACTGTTTGTTTTCTTTTTTGGATTTCAAATTATGGTTGCAATGTTCGTGTCAAAATTCTTTCTATGATTTTTAAATCAATCTGATATGAATAAATTAAAAATTATTTTAATTTATTTATTTTCACTGCTTAGATGCTTAAAAAATTTTTGAACTGTGTACAAATCATAGTATTTTCTAACAGTGGTATCAAAGCATAGATTCAGATACGAACATAAAATTTCTCAGATCTAAATTTATTTGTAAAAATCAAAATCTGAAGATTAGTTTGATGATCTACTCATTTTGAAATAAGGTTGCCTGTATAACCCTGTTATATTGAACGGTTGTCCTAGAATGATGTAGAACATCGATTAAGATTAGATCTGATTTTTTATATGCTGTAATATGATTATAAAATTATTTTAGATCTAAAATTATTTCAGATCTAAAATAAAGCATGAGTTATTCAATCTATGAAATTGGTTTTAGATCTAAATATCATTTAGGGTTTAATTTGGATCTAGTATGATTGCTGAAATTTTGCTTACATGCATAGATTCAATGTTATTGTTCATATGTTTACATGTAAAGATAATTAAATTGATTTTTAATTGATTACATATATGTATGTTAGATTAAACTCTTAGTTGCTTAGTAATTGGGATAATCACTATGGCTGTCCGATCATAAGATGATGAAGGGATTAAAGTCTCTCTCTTGCCCATTTGATGGGTTTCTCTTATGACGTGTAGGGGTGCCGATGTGATATTTTTCATGAAAGATAAATAGTGAATAAAAATTTATATGATGCATGTTTATATTTAAATTAGATTATATATATTTTTATGTATTTTAGATCACTAAAATATTATATTTGATATATTATTTTGACACACGATCTAAAATTTAATTTTTGCAAAATCTAGATCCAAAATTCTAGGCTTTGTTTGTATGAAAATATGAAACTGTGACTGATATGTGGAGTTGACTCAATTTTCAATTGGGTTTGACTCGAGTGCTTGGTGAGTCGACTCATTCTTGTTGGAGTCGACTCAAGATCTGGTAGGTCAGCTCATTTGCTGATAAGCCGACTCAATTGTGTAGGCTAAATCTATAGGTTTTATTTATCTCAGTGTGTGCCAACTCACTGTGACAAGTCGATTCATGTATCAAAATGAATCGACTCGATTCTGCAGATAGTAAAATTGTATGAGATACAATATAAAATGGTTTAAATTAAAATTATTTCTAGATCTAAACTTAAATCTATGTACATAATGCACTTAATTGAGAATTAAGATTTGAAATTATAAGATTAAAATTATGAATTTAAGATCTAAATTTCAATGCATAAAATATGGGCTTCAGTCGTTGAACAAATTAGGTTTAAGACTAAACTACAACTAGGATCATTGATTAGATCAGGTTAGAAATTTTCGATTTTAAGCAGTTGATCAAATCTAATCAAGAGTTGGTTGATTAGGTCAAAGGGATCAAAATTGAATTTAATTATAGTTGGTCAATTGATTCACATTTGATGTGAATTAATTAAATCAAGATCAAATTTGGCTCAGCAGTTCGAGCTCAGGTCTGTAGGTTAACTAATTGATTCTAATCAACCAATTTGGTGTCTAAGGTAAGTATTAGATGTGGTTATTTAATTAATTCTTGTCTGACATGGTCAATTCGTTGGTGTCTAAGAAAGCAACGGAGAGACCCCACTTATCTTTACTTACTGCTATTTTGGGAGATTATTGTATTAGGTTACTTGTTGACCGAGTTCACCCATGCCGACTAGGTTGGTCAGATATGAAATAGCTGATTCAAACCAGATTAGTCATTACATCAGATATATGTGACTAATTAGAAGAGATCCAGAATCCAATTCTCTAAATATTAAGTTAACTGGTCTTCCACTTGTAGAGATACGGATGCCTTTTTCAGTGTTGATCATTTCGACTAGTTACAGTGGTTAGTTGCATCAGAAAGGCACAACCACTCTATTGGTATTAGATGCCGGTAAAGATGGGGTTGGATCCAATAATTGTTAGTGAGGGATCTAATGATGGTTTTGCACTCACTGGTGAATGGTGGGTCAGATTAACTAAGAAAATGTGTCAATAACTATTAGGTAGGCCATAGGACTTAGAGACCAAGTCACTGCAACATGTTTGAAAAAATATCTGGAAAGAGTTATCTATGCATGGTATACGTGTCATCAATAACTGTTAGATGAAGGTACCGTACATCAATGGACCGCAGCACCCACTAGAACCACTTATCGCGTTAGGATTTTTATTTCTCCACCCAAGAGTGTGAGAGACTTAAAAATTAGTGGAGCTTTTATTTATTTTTAAAGTTTCTAGAACAAACTATTACGAGTACAATCATCTAATTAAATCTTTACTCTCTATGATCAATTCTTCAGCTTCCAATCTCTAGCTTGAATCCTAGATATCAACCACTTAACCAAATCAATTACATATTCTAGCTCAGAAATCTAAGAATAGTTCTTAGCTTTTACAAATTAAGCCATGATTCTTATCAGATTAACCCAATGTCATCAGCTTGTCTAATCCATAGTCAACGAGCTATACTTGATAAATGGTGGACATTGACAATTTAAGTGCTATAAATTGACTTCATAGTTGATGAAATCTAATATATGCATAAGACATGTAGATTGCCAATGACATGCTGATTCATCTGTAATAGTTATGAGATGATCAGAGTTTGCGCAATGCATAGATACATGATGGGCAGTAGTTGTTCATGATCGATTATCAAAGACATTGAAGAGCTTGAAAGGCTCGACATGATCATATAAGAAATTACTAAAAATTTGATCCTATAATTTTTGATTTATACGGATAGTTTTGAAACTATTATATGAATAAATATTATAGCACCTTAACTGAATTGATCAATATGCTGATAACTAAAGGACCTTGAAAAGTTCAGAGGTAACATACCTGGAGAACCTAATAAAATATTGACACGCCTTTGAAAGGTATGTCGAATTGCTCAAATCTGATCTTATGATTTTTCTTTTTTATTAGACTCTAGTGCATATTACGCACTTTAATATAAGGTCTAAAAAAGGAAGAGGACTGAGAAAAAGTGAAGTGACTCTTTTGAGTCAACAATGGTACAAACGTTGCACTGAGGCGTGAGCACCTAATCTTGGTGATTACCATTTGATTTTAATTTTTATCATTTGCATGGTGATGCATTTGTAAAATTATTTGAGCAAATAGTGAATGCTATTAGGTGAGAGATCAGAACCAAATAATCTGAAAGTATACAGATAGTTCTTTTTGGCTAGGTCATGTATGAGAAGAAATATTTGCCGACTGGAAAAAATAGATTTTTTGGGCTCATTGACTGTTGAGTCATATTAGTCTGTGAATCATCTCCTTAAGAATTAATGACAAGCTATCCTTTATTGATCAAAGGAATAGGACCACTGAGATACTTACTCTAGTACACATACGATGTGTATGGTCCATTTAATGAGCCAGACTAGGAGATTACTACTTCATCATCTTTACCGATAAGCAATCATAGTATCGGTGTATATGAGATACAAATCTGAAAGATTTGAAAAGTTGAAAGAATTCAGATGTGAAGTAGAAAAAGATAAATCAAAAAATTTTAAAGGTACTATCATCAGATCGAGGATGCAATACCAAATGAAGAATTCATCGATTATCTAAAAAGAATGGCATAATTTTATGATGAAATTCTCTTTTTGTACACCTCTTCAATGGAATTTGTGAGGAGCAATGGAGCTATATGAGATATGGTCCGGTCCATCATGAATATCACTAGTTCAACTATTGTTTCTTTAGGAGCAAGATTTAATTTTTAAAATTTAAATTAGTTTCTTCTAAAGTTGGTTTCACCACCCATATGAGATATGATATGATGGACAGGTTAGAGGATAGGTCCGTAAGAGCTCATTTATGCGGTATCCCAAAAGGATTTGGGATATCACTTTTCTCTTCTCGATGGTTCACAATATGATTGTGAGCAATCATACTGTTTTCTTGAAAATAATGGGAGGATGAACTCAAAGAGAAAATTTTTGAAGAACAACGAGTCACAAGACCTGTACAACCTATTTAAGATGAGCCAGTATATGTAGTACTCCTCCATCTCGTAGATCTAGTAGGATCTTTCATTCTTTAGAAAGGTACTTGATATTTTACAAAGATTCAGAAAGTATTTTTCGAGGGAGATTGGGAACATAGGGATGATCCCAAAACCTACAACGACATGATATGAGGAATCATGTAGTTACATGAAGGTCAGTGGGAGGGTCCATACTGACATCGGTTATGATGTGGTTACATATAGAATTTTTTTTTCAAAGACTAGGTCAAACATTCTGAAAATAAAAGGTCTATAGAGATAGATCTAAAAGGATGTTTGTTTTTCACAGATAAGTACATAGAAGAGCTGCTGAAAGGGTTCAGCATTGAAACCTCCAAAAGAATTCGTTATCCTTTTAGGCATGGATGTATGCATGCTATGTACTTGACTTGGTACATCTTGCTGTAAAAGTCGAGCAGATATTAGTTGAATCCAGACTGTGAGCATTGGATGGCTGTGAAAATATCCTGAGTACTTGAGAAGCACTAAGGGATCATTCCTTCATCTTTGAAGAAGGGTTAGAGCTAAGAGTGGGAGGATACATTGATGTTAATGGTAGAATGTCTACATCAGCATGTATTCTTGAGTTATGTTGGTTTGATTTGTTGGAAGGATTTCAGACAATCGACCAATGAAAGCTGAATATGCTATAGATGTGCAGGATGCATTCTGGTTCTTTTGATAGCTGTAAACTTGATGTCATACCATTAGATTTATAACATTGTACTGTAAAGATAATGGTCCATAGTCTCGCTAAGGAGCCAAGGTCTTACCAAAAGTCCATGCACATAGAGCAGGGATATACGCGATTACTCAGGTGAAATACATGAAGGTGCAAGAATAAACTCCACATAAAATATGGTAGGCCCGAGTCACTTAGCCAGCTAATCATCGAAGCCTATCTTTAGAAGATGGAGCTCAGATAATATGGTAGATTGGCTTTAGTGCAAGTGGAGTTTGTTAGATGTTGTCCTAAAAGCCAATTTTGGCTGATAATGCTTTTCTAGGGTATGTTTTTACTTAATGGGTAGTCTTTACAACCAATCATATCTTATGTGTCCATAATTTATCTAAAAATAACAAAGATAATTTTGTATATTCTTAAGTGTTGAAAATTTGAGACATACATCATTAGTGGTTAATTCTAAATGCTCCCAATCAAGATCGTCATGGAAAGATAGTGATCAATCCATTCAGATCGGTGCATGGATCAGGCAGACGAGTCTCGAATCTATGGTGTAGAGATACTGGGGTGAGAGTATAGGTGGTTGTTAGAGAATAACTTTAACTGAGCATGACATGAGAAACCACCTGGATGACTTCTCTCATCAGTAGTTTTCTCGATGCTGCAGTGGTGGACTGGTTTTTGACTTACAGTGTGTTGGCTATTCACAGTGAGGCTACTTAATTTGACTACACATTTCCTTGATCCCTAGCCATTTGGGTCCTTACTATGTATGTTGGCTATTGTAGATTCAGGTTCACTGTTTGGAGTAGGATGCATCTAGATAAATATATCGATCTTAGTAGAAAAGGAGAAGTCCCATGCGATTCGTAAGACTGAGTTCAGAAAATCTCTGACCAGAGTAAGTATGAATACTAGAAAAGAGTTTTCATAGATTCATAGATGAACTTGAGTCAGCCAATCTAGATATGACTGACGATGGGATTTGACGAGTTCTCCATGACCTCGTCAAGTCGGGACTCACGATAGAGGGATTGTATCACATGATAACTGTATCTAGGGGTTTATTTTTTCTATTCTACTGGGTTGCTACTACATGTTGCTTATGTTACTGATGGATTGAGAACTCACTAAGATCATTTTCGATCAATGATCTTTGTTGAGGTGAGTTGGAATCATTTCAGCCCATCGAAAAGGATTTTGATGATACTGTGATGGAGATCATGGTATGTCTCACTACTAAAAAAATAGAACCTAGAAGTCACATACAAAAGGAGCATGATATGATCAATGCTTGGATCATATTTGAATTATCAATCGGATTGATAGTTTGAAATTTTAGAAACAGTTTTTGGTAGCTGCTAATTGTTAGCACAGAGACTTAATTATAAATATTATAATTTTTTTTTAAGCTGATTAAATTATAGATTAAGTTTTAATTAATTTAAATTAAATTTAAATTAATTAATTTAATTTAATATTAATTGATTCAATTATCCGAATCAGATTTGGATTTCGAAGCTTGATTGGATCAGGCTTGATAACTTTTTGAATTCGACTCGATTCGGACTCGATTTGAATCTGATTAAGATCCAATTTGAATCAGATGAACCATGACTTTGAGAGTCCAGGTCTTTAAGACTCTCTCTCTAGATCTCATGCCAAGAAGGGAAGTGGGTGATGGTTTCTCGTTGCTTTTTCTTCTTGCACGCATGAAGGAGAGGGGGCGCCATAGTTGGTGCCCACATTGGGCCCCATCTTATCTATAATTCTTTCTCATCCATATTTTTTCTATTTGAATTTGATTCAAAGTAGGATAAAACTCATCTTATTTGGTGTGTAAGAAATAATTTTTGTGCGACAAAAATTTTAAGAAAGAAGGGTGGCGTGCGCTATTTGTGAAGAGTCTTCTTTCCTTGCGCACAACATTATCTCCATGCCCTTCTATCCTTTGATTTTGATTAAAATGGATATGATTAAATAGATTAGATCTCTTGGGTGAGGGAAGAGGTTGTGATGGGATAAGAAGGTTTTTGTGTGACAAAATTAAGAGAGGGCATGATGTCTTGGTGTGAAAAAGAAGTAGCGACTTCTTTAGGACATCACACATCTCCTTTCCAATGCCTCCTTCTCCTTTCTTCCCCTTCATCCAACACAGATCTGATGGTGATCAGATCTAAGAAGAGAAAAGAGAGAGAAAAGAGAAGAAGAAGGGATTTTTTTCACTTCATGGTGATCTGGTTCAGATCCATCGGATTGCTGAAAGGTTCACGTGCGATCTCCT
>NC_026003.2:94888046-94915546 GCF_000442705.2 Elaeis guineensis | reverse complement strand
GAGCTCATGATAGAAATGATGCAGAAACAGTAGCAACAATTTAGAAATCAATAATTGAAATAGCAGAAGTGCTTCCAAAAGTAGCAATTACAATTTCAAAAGCAAATACAAGAATAATTTTTGCAACAACAACCACAAAATATTACAGAATAAGGAATCACAGTCCTCTAGTGTTAGGCCTTAGACAGTGCAGCAGGGTGGTATAGCAGAATTTAGAAAGATGGCCCCTCCAACTTTCAAAAGAACTACTGAATCATTGGATGCTAAGAATTGATTGAAAGAGATGGAAAAAGCTTTTACAGTCAGAAAATATTTAGAGAAGGATAAAATAATCTATACTTCTTATATGCTTGAGGGTGAGGCCTCGGATTGATGGAGGATGGGACAGAAGTATGCTTTTGATGTAGAGCTCTTTATTTGGGATAAATTCTATAAAGCTTTTTATGAAAAATATTTTCTTCTAGTATTAGAGCCCAAAAAGAGTAGAAATTCATTTCTTTGAGACAAAAGTGCATGACTGTGGCATAGTATGAAGCTAAATTTAATGAACTGGCTAAGTTTTGCATCCAAATTAGTAGAAGAAGGGACCAGAGTTCATAATTTTCAAATGGGTTTAAGAGTAGAAATGAGGAAAGGAGTAGGAGTAGCACCCTTGTAGTTGATCACCAATGCAAACATGATGAATACTATATTAATAGTAGAGAGAGAAATTGAGCAAGAACAAAAGAAAGAGAGGGTCAAAGGAAGAGGTTTAGGTCAACTATCAGATAGAGTGGGCAAAATTCAACTTGACAGTCAAAGAAACCAATTCAACGAGAAATAACTAGACAACTCAAGCAAGTTTAATTCATTATTCTTGTTATGGAAGGAATCACTTTAGTAGAGATTGTCCTTTGAATACTGGTGCTTATTTTAGATGTAGCCAGAAGGGTCATGGCATGGCAACTTGTCTAGTGCTAGCTGAGAGTCAGAATGCTTGAACACCTGATTTTTAGTTAGCTCAAGCACCACGGAGCAGTACTCCTTCTACTAGATAGAGTAGAGTGGAAAGCCGAAGACCTCAGACTCGAGGGTGAGTATATGCCATTACTCAGTAAGATGCTCAAGCTCTAATACAGCAGCGGCAGGTATTATTTCAATACTCAACACTTATGCATATACTTTGATTCTGGTGCCACTCATCCCATTATATCTATTGCATTTGTTGCAAAACATGGTATGTTGTTTGAACTTTTAAAGATGGTAGTATATGTTGAAACCCCAATGGGAGATGTATTAGTCACTGGTTATGTCTGCAAATCTCGTGTTGTTAAAATAGGAGGTAAGGAGCTAGTGGCGGATTTGATAGTGCTAGACATGAGGGATTTTGATATAATATTAGGATATATTGGTTAGTTACTTATTATGCCTTAGTTGACCGCCATAAGAAAATCGTGAATTTTCATTTCCCTGATCAGCCGAAGTTCAGTTTTATAGAAAGTATAGGAACTATCCCTCCACAGCTAGTATCAGCCTTGCAAGCTAGCCGAATGTTAAAAAAAGATTGTATAGGATATTTGGCTAATGTGAAGGATATGCAAATAGATGAGCAAAAGTTAGAAGATATCCCCATGGTACATGAGTTTCCTGATGTGTTTCCAGATGACATGTTATGATTATTGCTAGATAGGGAGATTGAATTCTCCATTGATCTAGTTCCTGGTATGGGGCTAATTTCTAAAACTCTATACTAAATGGCTCCGGCAGAATTGAAAGAGTTAAAGGAGCAGCTTCAAGAATTACTAGATAACGGTTTTATTAAACCTAGTATGTCACCTTGGAGAGCTCTAGTTTTATTTGTGAAAAAAGAAGGATGGGAGTCTATGGCTTTGTATTGATTATAGGGAATTGAATAAGGTAACTATTAAAAACAAGTATTCATTAATCAAAATTGATGATTTGTTTGATCAATTGCAGGAAGCCCAAGTATTTTCTATAATCGACCTCAGATTAGAATATCATCAATTAAAGATTAAAATAGATGATGTGCCTAAAACTATCTTTTGAACCCATTATGGACAATACAAATTTTTGGCAATGCCATTTGAATTAACTAATGCCTCAACTGCATTAATGGACTTGATGAATGGATTGTTTAAGCCTTGGATCAATTTGTAGTAGTATTCATTGATAACATTCTGATCTATTTTAAGAGTAAAGTAGAGCATGAGGAGTATCTAAGATGTATCCTTCAAATCTTAAGAAAAAAGAAGTTATTTGCCAAGTGTAGCAAATGTGAGTTTTGATTGGACATAGTAGCATTCTTTGGGCATGTAATATCTAAGGAAGGTATTTATAGATCGTAAAAAAATAGAAGCTATTGTGAGCTAGAATAGGCCAACCAGTGTGTTTGAAATCTATAGTTTTTCAGGTTTGGCTAGATATTATCGAAGATTTGTAGAAGGATTTTCTAAAATTGCTAAACCTTAGACCCATTTGATTTAGAAGGAAGTCAAGTTTGAATGGTCTGGAAAGCATGAAAGAAATTTTGAAGAATTAAAAAGAAGATTGATATCAGCCCCTATTCTCACTCTACCTTCTGGAAGTGGAGCTTTCACCTATACGACAACGCTTCAAAGAAGGATTTAGGATGGGTTTTAATGTAGTATGGTAAGATTATAGCATAGGCTTCATGGCAATTGAAATCTTATGAACAAAATTATCCTACACATGATTTAGAGTTAGCAGCAATAATTTTTGTACTTAAAATTGATAGGCACTATTTATATGGTGAGCATTGTGAAATATTCACTAATCATAAAAGTCTGAAGTATATCTTTACTCAGAAAGAATTGAACATGAGATAGAGAAGATGGTCAAATTATTGAAGGCTATAACTTATCTATCAATTATCATCCAAAAAAAGCTAATATAGTAGCTGATCCATTGAGCAGAAAGTCATTCGATGATTTGGTAGCATTGATTACTACCCAAAAGAATATTTTGGTGGATTTGATGAAATTTAGCATTGAAATATGGAAGTATGTGTTGAGAAAAATATCTCGAGATTCAATTCATAATAAATTCAAAATAAAATTTAGTATGAAAAATGGAATCCAATGAGATCAAGATCAGTCCAAACGGAGTCTGGATGAAGAAGATACACGTGAGAGAAGATCGAGATATCTGGTACGAACTATGGGCCGGCACAGGCCGACAGCAGTGCGGGCCAACGTGGGCCGGTGGTAGTGCGGGCCAGGCCTGACAGCATGCTGACGCAGGGTCAGCAGTGTGCTGGGCTGGTCCAAATGCACATGAGCATGTGTGCACAAGCTGCACGGGTGCCCATGCCCACTTGGGTTTCACAGTCTGCGGTGGACCACACTCTATCGTGGCTCATAGGAGATCACATGGACCGGAGCATGATCTGATGGCTCTAGAGCAAGCCGATCATGATTGGATAGTCCAAATCATTTTGAGGTTGATCAAGAGCCTGGGGACTCTTGATTGTACAATCAGATGGCCATAATTCGAGCCGGTCACGATCGAACAGCCAGTGAAACACTGTTTTGGAGTTTTTGGAGGATATAAAATTCTGATTAACGGGTTGTTTATTGCGTTGGATAGTTGGAGACATCCTGATCATGTAGAGAGGCCTTTTGAAAGATTTTAGAAAACTTTTGTGAGAGTTTTAGAGCTTCTTATTGAGAGATCTTTGTACAAGGGTTGAGTGGTGAGTTCCTCTTGTATTTGTTTGATTTTCTTTCTCTCATTGTGAAGCTTGTATGCCCCATGGAGGTAGGCTTGAGGCCAATCCATATTATCTTAATTTATTTGTGATATTTTTTTTCTTTTTTTTTATTTTTTTCTCAACAAGTGGTATTAGAGCCTGGTTATCATGACAAGTGGTACCAAATGATCCAGGCAGAGGTGGTATTGATTGAGATTGGAGATGGAGAAGACAAGCACAATCACAATGGAAATCAATCGCTTCGACAGAAAGAGCAATTTTTCTTTGTGATAAGTAAGGGTGAAGGACGTGCTCATCCAACATGGATTGATTGATGCTCTCTTATACAAGAAGAAACCGGACACCATGGAGGAGAAGACCTAGGAGTGGCCACAGATGCAGACGATGAGTACCATCTGCTTGTACCTGACGGATGAGATAGTAATGTTAGAAAATCGCTACGATTTCGTATGTGTAGTTTAAAAATTTTCTAAGTATCTAAGTAGTGGAAATAAATAAATTAAAATAATTTTTAATTTATTTACATATCAAATTTGATCTAAAAATCATAGCAAAAATCTTGACACGAACATGTATCCACAATCTAAAATCTGAAAAAAAAATAAATGGTTAGCAAAATCAATCGAAGATCAGATCTTCTTACCTTCGGATCCTGCAGATGTTCGGATTCTGATCGTAGCTGTGCACGCATCCGACCTCTGCTGGTATCCACACAGAGATGCTTGATCAGAGCACCGAGATCACAGGTGTGCTAGCACCTTGCAGATCTCGCTCCTCATCCTTAGATCTAAATCTCTTCTTCCAGATCTTGAAGAAGGAGATCGCTACGTGAACCCTTTCATGCAGATCCGATGGGATCTGAACCAGATCACCATGAAGTGAAGAAAAATCCTTCTTCTTCTCTTTTTCTCTCTCTTTTCTCTTCTTAGATCTGATCACCATCAGATCTGGGCATTGGATGAAGGGGAAGAAAGGAGAAGGAGGCATTGGAAAGGAGATGTGTGATGTCCTAAAGAAGTTGCTACTTCTTTTTCACACAAGACATCATGCCCTCTCTTAATTTTGTCGCACCAAAAACCTTCTTATCCCATGCACAACCTCTTCCTCACACCCAAGAGATCTAATCTATTTTAATCATATCCATTCAAATCAAAATCAAAGGATAGAAGGGCATGGAGATAATGTTGTGCGGCAAGGAAAGAAGACTCTTCACAAATAGCACACGCCACCCTTCTTTCTTAAAATTTTTATCGCACAAAAATTATTCCTTACACACCAAATAAGATGAGTTTTATCCTACTTTGAATCAAATTCAAATAGAAGAAAATTTGGATGAGAAAGAGTTACAGATAAGATGGGGCGCCAATGTGGGGCACCAACTATTGTCACCCCCTCTCCTTCATGCGTGCAAGAAGAAAGAAGCAACGAGAAATCCATCACCCACTTCCCTTCTTAGCATGAGATCTGGAGAGAGAGAGTCTCAGAAGACCTAGACTCTCAAAGTCATGGTTCATCTGGTTCAAATTGGATCTTAATCAGATTCAAATTGAGTCTGAATCGAGTCGAATTCAAAAAGTTGTCAAGCCTGATCCAATCAAGCTTGAAATCCAAATCTGATTCGGATAATTGAACTCAATTAATATTAAATTAAATTAAATTAAATTAAATCTAATTTAAATTAATTAAAACTTAATCTATAATTTAATCAGCTTAAAAAAAATTATAATATTTATAATTAAGTCTCTGTGCTAATAATTAGCAGCTACCAAAACTGTTTCTAAAATTCAAACTATCAATCCGATTGATAATTCGAATATGATCCAAGCTATTGATCATATCATGCTCCTTTTGTATGTGACTTCTCAGGTTCTATTTTGTTTAGTAGTGAGACATATCATGATCTCCATCATAGTATCATCAAAATCCTTTTCAATGGGTTGAAATGATTCCAACTCACCTCAACAAAGATCGTTGATTCAAAAACGATCTTAGTGAGTTCTCACGATCCACCAGTGACATATAGCAACATGTAGTAGCAATCCAGTAGAATAGAAAAAATAAACCTCTAGGTGCAGTTATCATGTGATACAATCCCTCTATCGTGAGTCCCAACTTGACGGAGGTCATGGAGAACTCGTCAAATCCCATCGTCGGTCATATGCTAGATTGGCTCGACTCAAGTTCATCTATGAATCTCATGAAAACTCTTTTCTAATATTCACACTTACTCTGATCAGAGATTTTCTGAACTCAGTCTTACGAATCGCATGGGACTTCTCCTTTTCTACTAAGATCGATAGATTCTATCTAGATGCATCCTACTCCAAACAGTGAACCTGAACCTACAATAGCCAACATACATAGTAAGGACCCAAATGGCTAGGGACCAAGAGAACGTGCAGTCAAACTAAGTAGCCTCACTGTGAATAGCCAACACACAGTAAGTCAAAGGATCAATCACACCACTACAGCATCGAAAAAACTACTGACGAGTGAGAAGTCATCAAAGTGGTTTCTCGTATTGATCATGCTCAGTGTAAGTTGTTCTCTAACAACCACCTACACTCTCACCCCAGTGTCTCTACACCACAGATTCGAGACTCATCTGCCCTGATCCATGCACCGATCTTGAGTGGATTGATAACTATCTTTCGTGACAATCCTTCGATTGGGAGTATTTAGAAATTAACCACTAATGATGTATGTCTCAAATTCTCAACACTTTGAGAATATACAAAATCATCTTTGTTAATTTTTAGGATAAATTATGGACACATAAGATATGATTGGTTATAAAGACTACCCATTAAGTAAAAAACATACCCTAGAAAAAAGCATGTGTCAGCCAAGATTGGCTTCTAGGGCACACATCTAACAAACTCCCACTTGCACTAAAGCCAATCTACCATATACCTGAGCTCCATCTTCTGAAGACAGGCTTCGATGATTAGCTGGCTAAGTGACTCAGGCCTAGCATATTTTATGTGGAGTTTATTCTTTGCACCTCCATATATTTCCACATGAGGTAATCGCGTATATCCCTGCTCTATGTACATGGACTTCTGGTAAGATCTTGGCTCCTTAACGAGGACTATGGACCATTATCTTTGCAATATAATGTTATAGCATCTAATGGTATGACATCAAGTTTCACAACTATCAAAACAATCAGAATGCATCCTGCACATCTATAGCATATTCAGCTTTCATTGGTCGATTGTCTGAAATCCTTCCAACAAATCAAACCAACATAACTCAAGAATACATGCTGATGTAGACATTCTACCATTAACATCAATGTATTCTCCCACTCTTAGCTCTAACCCTTCTTCAAAGATGAAGAATGATCCCTTAGTGCTTCTCAAGTACTCAGGGATATTTTTCACAGCCATCCAATGCTCACAGACTGGATTCAACTAATATCTGCTCGTGACTTTTACAGCAAGATGTACCAAGTCAAGTACATAGCATGGCATACATCCATGCCTAAAAGGATAACGAATTTCTTTTGGAGGTTTCAATGCTGAACCCTTTCAGTAGCTCTTCTATGTACTTATCTGTGAAAAACTAACATCCTTTTAGAATCTATCTCTATAGACCTTTTATTTTCAGAATGTTTGACCTAGGTCTTTGAAAAAAAAATTCTATATGTAACCACATCATAACCGATGTCAGTATGGGACCCTCCCACTGATCTTCATGTAACTACATGATTCCTCATATCATGTCGTTGTAGGTTTTGGGATCATCCCTATGTTCCCAATCTCCCTCGAGAAATACTTTCTGTAAATCTTTTGTAAGAATATCAAGTACCTTTCTAAAGAATGAAAGATCCTATTAGATCTACGAGATGGAGGAGGTACTATATATACTGGCTCATCTTAAATAGGTTGTACAGGTCTTGTGACTCGTTGTTCTTCAAAAATTTTCCTTTTGAGTTCATCCTCCCATTATTTTCAAGAAAACAGTATGATTGCTCACAATCATATTGTGAACCATCGAGAAGAGAAAATGATATCCCAAATCCTTTGGGATACCGCATAAATGAGCTCTTACGGACCTATCCTCTAACCTGTCCATCATATCATATCTCATATGGGGTGGTGAAACCAACTTTAGAAGAAATCTAATTTAAATTTTAAAAATTAAATCTTGCTCCTAAAGAAACAATAGTTGAACTAGTAATATTCATAATGGACCAGACCATATCTCATATAGCTCCATTGCTCCTCACAGATATTCCATTGAACTGAGGTGTACAAAAAGAATTTCATCATAAAATTATGCCATTCTTTTTAGATAATCGATGAATTCTTCATTTGGTATTGCATCCTCGATCTGATTGATATATCTTTAAAAATTTTTTGATTTATCTTTTTCTACTTCACATCTGAATTCTTTAAACTTTTCAAAATCTTTCAGATTTGTATCTCACATACATACCGATACTATGATTGCTCATCGGTAAAGGTGATGAAGTAGTAATAACCTCCTAGTCTGGCTCATCAAATGGACCATACACATCGTATGTGTATTAGAGTAAGCATCTCAGTGGTCCTATTCTTTTGGCCAATAAAGGATAGCTTGATCATTAATTCTTAAGGAGATGATTCATAGACTAGATATGACTCAACGTCAATGAGCCCAAAAAATCTATTTTTTCCAGTCGGCAAAATATTTCTTCTCATACATGACCTAGCCAAAAGAACTATCTGTATACTTTAGATTATTTGGTTCTGGATCTCTTAGACCTAATAGCATTCACTATTTGCTCAAATAAGTTCACAAATGCATCACCATGCAAATGATAAAAATTAAAATCAAATGGTAATCACCAAGATTAGGTGCTCACGGCCTCAGTGCAACATTTGCACCATTGCCGACTCAAAAGAGTCACTTCACTTTTTCTCAGTCCTCTTCCTTTTTTAGACCTTATATTAAAGTGCGTAATATGCACTAGAGTCTAATAAAAAAGAGAAAACCGTAAGATCATATTTGAGTAATTCGACATACCTTTCAAAGGCGTGTCAATATTTTATTAGGTTCTCCAGGTATGTTCCTCTGAACTTTTCAAGGTCCTTTAGTTATCAGCATATTGATCAATTCAGTTAAGGTGCTATAATATTTATTCATATAATAGTTTCATAAACTATCCGTATAAATCAAAAATTATAGGATCAAATTTTTTAGTAATTTCTTATACATGATCATGTCAAGCCTTTCAAGCTCTTCAATGTCTTTGATAATCGATCATGAACAAACTGCCCATCATGCATCTCATGCATTGCGCAAATCTGATCATCTCATAACTATTGCAGATGAATCAGTATGTCATTGGCAGTCTACATGTCTTTATGCATATATTAGATTTAATCAACTATGAAGTCTAATTTATAGCACTTAACCTTATTGTCGATGTCCAACCATTTATCAAGTATAGCTCGTTGACTATGGATTAGACAAGCTGATGACATTGGGTTAATCTGATCAAGAATCATGGCTTAATTTGTAAAAGCTAAGAACTATTCTTAGATTTCTGAGCTAGAATATGTAATTGATTTTGGTTAAGTGGTTGATATCTAGGATTCAAGTTAGAGGATTGGAAGCTGAAGAATTGATCATAGAGAGTAAAGATTTAATTAGATGATTGTACTCGTAATAGTTTGTTCTAGAAACTTTAAAAATAAATAAAAAGCTCCCATTAATTTTTTAAGTCTCTCACACTCCTTGGGTGGAGAAATAGAAACCCTAACGCGATAAGTGGTTCTAGTGGGTGCTGCGGTCTCATTGATGTATGGTACCTCATCTAACAGTTATTGATGACACGTATACCCATGCATAGACAACTCTTTGCCCAGATACTTTTTCAAGCATGTTGCAGTGTCTTGATCTCTAAGTCCTATGGCCTCACCTAATAGTTATTGACATATTTCTTAGTTAAGTCTGACCCATCATTCACCAGTGAGTGCAAAGCCATCATTAGATCCCTCACTTAACAATTATTGGATCCAACCCCATCTTTACCTCGAGGCATCTAATACCAATAGAGTGGTTGTGCCTTTCCGATACAACTAACCACTGTAACCAGCCGAAAATGATCAACACTGAAAAAGGCATCCGTATCTCTACAATGGTGGAAGACCAGTTAACTTAATATTTAGTAAGAAGATTTAGATTCTGGTCTCTTCTAATTAGTCATATATATCTGATGTAATGACTAATCTGGTTTGAATCATCTCATTTCATATCTGACCAACCTAGTCGGTATGGGCGAACTCGGGTCAACAAGTAACCTAATACAAAATCTCCCAAAATAGCCAAGTAAGTAAAGATAAGTGGGGGTCTCTCCGTTGCTTTCCTTAGACACCAACGAATTGACCAGGTCAGACAATAAAATTAATTAAATAACCACTGTCTAATACTTACCTTAGATACCAAATTGGTTGATTAGAATCAATTAAGTTAACCTACAGACTTGAGCTCAAACTGCTAAGCCAAATTTGATCTTGATTTAATTAATTCACATCAAATGTGAATCAATTTGACCAATTATAATTAAATTCAATTTTGATTCCTTTGACCTAATCCCAACCAACTCTTGATTAGATTTGATCAACTGCTTAAAATCGAAAAGGGTTCTAACCTAATCTAATCAATGATCCTAGTTGTAGTTTAGTCTTTAAACCTAATTTGTTCAACGACTTGAAGCTCATATTTTATGTATTGAAATTTAGATCTTAAATTCATAATTTTAAATCTTATAATTTCAAATCTTAATTCTCAATTAAGTGCATTATGTACATAGATTTAAGTTTAGATCTACAAATAATTTCTAATTTAAACCATTTTATATTGTATCTCATACAATTTTACTATCTGCAGAATCGAGTCGATTCATTTTGATACATGAATCGACTTGTCACGGTGAGTTGGCACACACTGAGATAAATAAAAACCTATAGATTTAGCCTGTACAATTGAGTCGGCTCATTAGTAAATGAGCTGACCTACCAAGATCTTGAGTCGACTCCAACAAGAATGAGTCAACTCACCAAGTACTCGAGTCAAACCCAATTGAAAATTGAGTCAACTCCACAGACATATCAGTCACAGTTTCATATTTTCATACAAACAAAGCCTAGAATTTTGGATCTAGAATTTTGCAAAAATTAAGTTTTAGATCGTGTGTCAAAATAATATATCAAATATAATATTTTAGCGATCTAAAATACATAAAAATATATGTATAATCTAATTTAAATATAAAACATGCATCATATATAAATTTTTTATTCACTATTTATCTTTATGAAAAATATCACAATCGGCACCCCTACACGTCATAAGAGAGAACCCATCAAATAGGCAAGAGAGAGACTTTAATCCCTTCATCATCTTATGATCGGACAGCCATAGTGATTATCCCAATTTGATTACTAAGCAACCAAGAGTTTAATCTAACATATCACATATATAATCAATTAAAAATCAATTTTAATTATCTTTCACATGTCAAACATATGAACAATAACATTGAATCTATGCATGTAAGCAAAATTTCAGCAATCACACTGGATCCAAATTAAACCCTAAATGATATATTTAGATCTAAAACCAATTTCATATTTGAATAACTCATGCTTTATTTTAGATCTGAAAGAATTTCAGATCTAAAATAATTTTATAATCATATTATAGCATATAAAAAAATTAGATCTAAACTTAATCGATGTTCTACATCATTCTAAGACAACCGTTCAATATAACAGGGTTATACTAGGACAACCTTATTTCAAAATGAGTAGATCATCAAACTAATCTTCGGATTTAATTTTTACAAATCAGATTTCAGATCTGAGAAGCTTTTATGTTCGTATCAGAACCTATGCTTTGATACCACTGTTAGAAAATCACTACGATTTTGTACATGTAGTTAAAAAATTTTCAAAGCATCTAAGCAGTGAAAATAAATAAATTAAAATAATTTTAAATTTATTCATATATCAGATCTGATCTAAAAATCATAGCAAGAATTTTGACACAAACATTCAACCATAATTTGAAATCTGAAAAAAAAAACAAACGATTAGCAAAATTAATCGGAGATCAGATCTCCTTACCTTCGGATCCTGTGAATGTTCGGGTTTTGATCGTAGCCGCACACATGTCCGGCTTCTATTGGTATCCACACAAAGATGTTTGATTAGAGCACCAAGGTTACCGGTGTGCTAGCACCTTGCAGATCTTGCTCCTCATCCTTGGATCTAGATCTCTTCTTCCAGATCTTGAAGAAGGAGATCGTTGCGTGAACTCTTTCGCACAGATTTGATAGGATCTGAACCAGATCACCATGAAGAGATGAAGAACCCTTCTTCTTCTCTTCTTCTCTCTCTTTTCTCTTCTTAGATCTGATTACCATCAGATCTGGGCATTGGATGAAGGGGAAGAAAGGAGAAGGAGGCATTGGAAAGGAGATGTGTGATGTCCTAAAGAAGTTGCTACTTCTTTTTCACGCAAGACATCATGCCCTCTCTTAATTTTGTCACACCAAAAATCTTCTTATCCCATGCACAACCTCTTCCTCATGCCCAAGAGATCTAATCTCTTTTAATCATATCCATTCAAATCAAAATCAATGGATAGAAGGGCATGGAGATAATGTTGTGCGGCAAGGAAAGAAGACTCTTCACAAATAGCGCATGCCACCCTTCTTTCTTAAAATTTTTGTCACACAAAAAATTATTCCTTACATGCCAAATAAGATGAGTTTCATCCTATTACAGATAAGGTGGGTCGCCAACTATTGGTGCCCCCTCTCCTTCACGCATACAAGAAGAAAGAAGCAACGAGAAAACCATCACCCACTTTCCTTCTTGGCATGAGATCTAGAAAGAGAGTCCTAGAGGACCTGAACTCTCAAAGTCATGATTCATTTGGTTCAAATTGTGTCTTAATCAGATTTAAATCGAGTCCGAATCGAGTCAAATTCGAAAAACTGTCAAGCTTGATCCAATCAAGCTTGAAATTCAAATCTGATTTGGATAATTAAACTTAATTAATATTAAATTAAATTAACTCTAATTAAATTAAATTTGATTTAAATTAATTAAGATTTAATCTATAATTTAATCAATCCAAAAAAAATTATAATATTTATAATTAAGTTTCTGTGCTAACAATTAGCAGCTGCTAAAACTGTAACGATTCTAAATTAGTAGTTTCTAAAATTTAAACTATCAATCTGATTGATAGTTCGAATATGATCCAAGCTATTGATCAGATTATGCTCTTTTTGTGTGTGACCTCTCAGGTTCTATTCTGTCTGGTAGTGAGATATACCGTCATCTCCATCACAGTATCATCAAAATTTTGTTCAATGGACTGAAACGATTTCAATTCACCTCAACAAAGATCGTTGATCCGAAAATGATCTTAATCAGTTCTCATGATCCACCAGTGATGTCTAGCAACATGTAGTGGCAACCCAACAGAATAGAAAAAAGAAACCCCTAGGTGTAGTTATCATGTGATATAATCCCTCTATCGTGAGTTTCGATTTGATAGAGATCATGGAGAACTCGTCAAACTCTATCGTTAGTCATATGCTAGATTGGCTCGACTCGAGTTAATCTGTGAATCTCATAAAAACTATTTTTTAGTATTCATACTTACTCTGGTCAGAGATTTTCTGAACTCAGTCTTACGAATCGCATAGGACTTCTCCTTTTCTACCAAGGTCGATAGATTCCATCTAGCTGCATCCTACTCCAAATAGCGAACTTGAACCTACAATAGTCAATATACATAGTAAGGACCCAAATGACTAGGGACTAAGAAAACGTGCAGTCAAACTAAATAGCCTCACTGTGAATAGCCAATACACCATAGGTCAAAGGATCAGTCACACCACTGCAACATCGAAAAAATCACTAACGAGTGAGAAGATATCCAAGTAGTTTTTCGTATTGGTCATGCTCAGTGCAAGTTGTTCTCTAACAACCACCTGCACTCTTACCCCAATGTCTCTATACTATAGATTCGAGACTCATCTGTCTTAAAGGAAGGTGATCCATGCATCGATCTTGAATCGATTGATCACTATCCTCTGTGATGATCCTTCGATCAGAAGCATTTAGAAATTAACCACTAATAATGTATGTCTAAAATTCTCAACACTTTGAGAATATATAAAATCATCTTTATTAATTTTTAAGATAAATCATGGACACATAAGACATAATTGGTTACAAAGACTGCCCATCAAGCTCAAAATATGCCTTTGAGAAAGGTATGTATTAGCCAAGATTTGCTTCTAGGGCACATATCTAACAGGTAATTCATGTGTTAAAAAATACCATCACATGACAATCCGATATGTATGTAGAGATTTCAAAATTTTTAAATATATAGTGAAAAAAAATTTTAAAACTTATTCAACATCATTCTAGGACAACCGTGCAATATAACGTACTAACATTATATCAGGATAATCTTATATCAGAATGATATTAAAATAAATCTCTAATTAGATCTAGTCTAATCAAGCATGCATACAAAGATCATATCTCTACATAACCCAGGCATCATCATATGTACAAGATCAAGATACAAGCAAAAATAAAAATTTAATTTTTATCTTTGCTTGGGTAGATCTTCATCACGATCCGATGATCCGTGGATATCTTCGTGGTCTGTTGAATCCATGATCTGATGATCTATAGATATCTTCAAAATTCTCTTGAAGCTGCATAAGTATCTAGCCTCTATAAATACCTACACGAGGCTGATCTGATCAAGAGATCCCAATCTCATTAGAGTGTAAGCTTCCTTACAGAGATCACTCCTTGGATTATCGAATCTTTGATCTTTTTTTGTTCTCTTCTCAAGAAAATCAAAGAGATCCATAGGAGGATCAAGAAATCAGATCTAATCTAATTTTTTTTTTCTTCTCAAGAGAAAGAAAAAGATCTAAAGAAAAGAAGAATAAGAGATCCCATCTCTTTTTCTTTTCTTTTTCCATCCAACTCTTAGACTAATCATGGAGGAGAAATCATGTCCATTTCCTAGACATCTATGGAAGAGAAGATATGTCCAACTCTTGGACATCTAGGAAGAGAGAATATCATATCCAACTCTTAGACAAAGAGGGAGAGAGAGGAAGAGACCTTAACAACCAACCTTTGATTGTAAGAAAGAGAGGATGAGGTACCATAGAAGACCCATGCCAATCTCCCTTTTGTGCATCCACCATTCCTCACACATGCCTATCTTTTTTTCTCTTATTTTTCTTCATGCCACACACTTCAAATTCAGAGATTCTTCCCTTAGGGAGGCATCCCACAAGTTCCCTCTATTTAAACCAAAATGTGGTTAGGGTTGAGTTTGTTAGGAGTCCTTCTTAGAGAAGGACTCTTGTGCTGCCTCCTTAAAATTATGCACCAACCACCTCTTCTACCCTATTTTCCACCACACAAAATTCTTTAGCATGTAATATGGTTGGGCATTCCCTCTTGGGTATGGATAAGGTGAGAGAGTCTCAGTCTGATGGGACTCTAGTTTTTTAATAAAATTTTAATCCAATTCGAATCTGATTCGAATCTAGTTTGAATCAACCCCAATTAGGACTTAAGTCCAAATCCTATTTAGACTAAAAAATCTAAATTAAACTAAATCTAATCAGTTCCAATTTGATTTAATTTAGCTCATATTTGATCAAATCAAATAATTAGCAACATTTGCAATTTGATATAGTCTCAATCCAGTGGGACTCTAGAGTCTCAGTCCAGTGAGACTCTTTTCAATCCTCTTATAATTTACTAATTCTTAGCAAGTCCTTCATATAATTTTTATATAAAAGTTTAATCATCAATCAAATTAAAAATTTGATCCTATTACGATTCAAAATCTCTATTCAACATCCGGATCAGTCAGAATCCCTTTTGTGTGTGATCTCGTAAGTTCTATTCTATCTTGTAGTGAGATATATTTTGATAAAAATTAAAATATTATTGAAACTTCTTTCAATGGATTGAAATAATTTCAACTCTGTTCATCAAAGATCATCGATTATCAAGACGACACTCAACAAGTCTCACGATCCATCAGTGACACCTAGTAGTATATAGTGGCAATCTAGCATAATGAAAGTAATAAACCTCTAGGTATAGTTACCGTATGATTCAGTTCTTCTACCATGAGTTCTGAGAAAATGGTGGTTATGAAAAACTCATCAAACTCCATCGTCTGTCATATGCAAGCTTGGCTTGACTCGAGTTTACTTATGAATTTCGTAGAAATTATTTTTCAGTATTCATACTTATTTTGATCAAAGACTTTCTGAAGTCAGTCTCGCAAATTATATAGGACTTCTCTTTTTTTTACTAAGATCGATAAATCCCATCTAGGTGCACACCCTATTCCTATAATAAACTTACTGTAACCAACATACACCTTAAGGCTCTATATGGTTAGGAGACTGAGTTATGGTGTCGTCGAATTACAGTAATCTCATTGTGAATAACTAAGGTACCATAGATCAAAGAATTATTCACACTACTACAGCATCGAGAATATCATCGATGAGTAAGTAGATATCCAAGTAACATCTCATTTTGGTCATGCTCAGCATCCTTGTTCCCTAACAATCGTTTGTACTCTTGCTCAATGTTTCTACACTGTAGACTCGAAACTCATCAATCCATAAAGAAGTGATCTTTGCACCAATCTATCTAGATCGATTACCATCTCCATAATGATCCTACGATCGGGAGTAGTTTATGAATTAACCACCATGTCACATACCTCAAATTCTCAGCTCTTGAGAATATGTGTCACATCTTATTAATTCATTGGATGACTTATGGACACATACACTACATGAATAGTAATTAACTATCCTAAATAATTAGGTCAAGTATAAAATTATATCTTAAAAAAAATTAATGTGTCAGTCCGATTGGCTTCGAGGACATACATCTAACATCATGTACTTGGTGAGATTTTTCTAATGGTGCTATGGTCGAAGCTCAAAGAGTTGTACATGGTGAAGTCTCTCACTAATATTCTCTTCCTCTGGAGGTAGTTCTACTAACTACGGATGGATGAGGGATAGAGCGTGCAGGAGCATCTCAGCCACTTCTAAAAAATTCTTACCGATCTTGTCAGTGTAGGTGAGAAGGTTGAGGAGAAGATCAGGACATTGATCTTGCTAGCATCACTTCCTCTTTCATATGAGTTCTTGGTGACTGCTCTTCTAGTGGGAAAGAGCACCATCAAGATGGACGAGGTCACCGTGATGATTCTCCAAAATGAGATTCTCAAATAGGAGAACTAGGCTTCAAGCTTAGATGGTGGCAGCTTAGCTTTGATGATTTCTGGAGAAGCAGATGGTAGCAGATGGAGCGATAGAGGATTGCTAGGAGGATGATTCAGATCTTAGATGAGGGACCCCAGCAAGATCAAGTGCTATTGGTGTGATGAGTTAGGGCATCGTGTCAGAGATTATCCCCAACTCAGAGATTGGATGACGGCTACTATGGTGATGGCCAATAGCAAGTCAGAGGATGATGTCCTAGTGGTATTTGATGAAGTATCTACTTCTTTTTAATAGTAGATTTTAGATTCTGTATACACCCATCAGAGGAGCTATTTGACTCTCTGAAGAGCAGTGAAGGTATTGTTCATCTACCAGATGGATCAAGCTGTGCGATCAGAAGCATTGGAATGGTCAGTTGGAGGACACATGATGGTGCGGTGATGAGATTGGGAGAGGTCCGATACATACCCAATTTTAGATGAAATCTTATTTCATTGAGCAGACTGGATTCAAACGGCTACAGGTGGATAGCTGGTGATGGAGTCCTGAAGGTCATGCACAGTGATAGGGTGATATTGGAGGAGAAGAAGATCAGAGCAGGATATTACTATCTAGCAGGGAACTCAGTGCGAGTTGAAGCTTTAGGATCCAAAGGAAGCCTAGTACGAGGTGGAGCCCTAGGTAAAGGTGGATCGGGCATGAGATGCAAGACTCAGGAGGATGAGAGGTGACATCATAGAGTGAAGTTCCTATTGTCACAGGAGACTTCTCCGAGCAGATCTTTGGTCAAAGTAGACACAGCCCATGATAGAGATAGGATCGAGCAGCCTGACTCGACTCCTATATTTACCATCCATAAGACAGCAGGCGTGCCCCAGGGCGTGGGGGTGAGATGGATCATAGGCTCTCAGAGACAGGTAGAGGTCGAATTTCGAGTCAAGATAGAGATTGTTGAGAAAAATACTTCAAGATTCAGTCCACAATAAGCCCAAAATGAGATTTAGGATGAAAAATAAAATCCAACAAGATCAAGATCAGTCAAAACGGAGTCCGGATGAAGAAGATACATGTGAGAGAAGGTCGGGAGTAGTTGGTATGGCCCACGGGCCGTTGGAGGGGCCCACAAGCTGGCATAGGCCAGCGGCAGTGCGGGCCAAGCCCCACAGCACACTGGCGCTAGGCCAGTAGTATGTTGGGCCGGTCCAGATGCACACGAGCATGCACATGTGGGCCGCACGGGCACCTATGCCAACTTGGGTTTTATGGTCCATGGTGGACCATGCTCTGTCACGGCTCACAGGAGATCGCATGGATCAGAGTGCGATCTGATGGCTTTGGAGCAAGCCGATCATGAATGGATGGTATAGATCATTTTGAGATTGATCAGGAGCCTGAGGATGTCTGATTGCATGATCGAATGGCCATAATTTGAGCCGATCACAATCAAACAGCCAGAATTGATTATAGGATTTGATTTGGACTTGATCTCCTAGTGAAACACTATTTTGAAGTTTTTGAAAAATATAAAACTCTAATTAACAAGCTGTTTATTGCGTTGGATAGCCCGGTGACATCCTAATCATGTAGAGAGGCCTCTTGAGAGGTTTTAAAAAGCTTTTGTGAGGATTTTGGGGCTTCTTATTGAGAAATCTTTGTACAAAGATTGAGTGGTGAGTTCTTCTTATATTTATTTGATTTTCTCTCTCATAGTGAAGCTTGCATGCCCCGTGGAGGTAAGCTTGAGGCCAATTCACATTATCTTGATTTGTTTGTGATATTTTTGAAGGATCGGGTTTTGCACCGGATTGGTTCGGATCAGAGACAGGGGATTTTAAAAATTTTTTCACCGATCCGACACACAAGGCATAGATCTAAATTAGAAATACATAAAGAAATCAGCATGCAAACATTAAGAGGGGGTGATCACATCACCTTGCGTGGGTAGATGATCTCCGTAATCCGATGATCTTGATTTTATTGAGGTCCGTTGTTGGGCCGCGCAAGTGTCAGGCCTCTACGGATATCCACTCGGATCTGATCTAGGATGCTTTCTCTAGAACTAATCCACCTTCCCTAAGGCAGACTTGAGGGCTCTTGATCAGCAACCGATCTGATCTCCGGGACTGTTGGAACAACTCTTGTCGTAGCCCTTTCTTCCTTCAGTGGGATGATGTCTGAAAACATACAAGCACTTCGAGGATCAGCCCAACACTTTTGGGTATGGGATATGGCAGCCTACTCTAGGTGTGTGATAGGAAATTGGAGGTGGAAGAGAGGCAGAGTTTTGGGTCTAATAATGATGAGATACTGAACCCTTTGGAAGGGGTCCTTTTATAGACACGAAATCCTTATCCTCTCCAACCAATGTGGAACGGCTTCCATTTGAAATCAAATTTTAGATTGGGTGTCCCTTAGTCTCTCCACCAAATTTTCTTCGCAAGAAAACTCCAAAGAAATCAAGAGGCCATGCGCCTCATCCAAGTGATCTCTTCTTTAAGATATATATAACAACCCATTTAAATTCAAGTGGATCTTATCCAATAATCCGAGTTCAAATTTGAACACTTCAAATTTAATCTACAAATTTAAATGGTAACCTCACACAGGAAAAGAAGGGGCACACCAGCACTTGGCAACCCTCTTTCTCATCTCATCCAATTTGAAGGAAACCACCTTTCTCATTTGAATCAAATTCAAATTGAATTGCTGGAGGTTAAGGGCAACCAACTATTGGTGCCAAATTAAGAGCCCACATAGATTAGGCTGAATCCTATCTGATAGGAAACCTACTCCAGGAGAAATCTGGGTCTAATCATATGCTAGCATGATTGCCTTAGACCCAATTAGATCAATTGAGTCCAATTAAGCAATCCTAGATCAAAATTCTTTGTTGTGTGACTCCATAGGTTCAATTCTGCATGATAATGGGATATGTTGTAGTTTCTATCAGAAACATCATCAAAACTCTTTTCAATAGATCAGAACTCTTTTCAATTTAGCCAATTAAAATTATTGATCATTTAAATAATTTTAATTAGTTTCACAATCCATCAGTGACACCTAGCAGTATGTAGTGGCAATCCATTAGAATTGAAAAAGAATCTCTAAGTATAGTTATCGTGTGATCTAATTTTTCTATCATGAGTTCTAACAGGATCGAGATCAAGGTAAACTTGTCAAACCTTATCATTATCATATTATAGAATCATTCGACTAGAGTCCGATATGAAATTCAATAGAAATACCTTTCTATCTTTCACACTATCATGGCCATGGACTTTTGGACTCAATTTCATGATTTACTTAGGACTACTCCTCTACTGAGATCGATAGATCCCACCTTAGTGCAACCCAATTCCTACAATGAATATACTATAGACAATATACATCTCAAGACCCCAAATGGCTAAGAGACTGAGTTATGATATAGTCAAACTACAACACCCTCAAGGTAAATGGTCAATACATCTCAGGTCAAAGAACTAAACATACAACCGCAGCTATGAGCATGTCACTGACGAGAAGATAGATATCCTTATGACTGCTTATAAATAGTCATGCTCAGTATCTTTGTTCTTAACAAGCATATGTACTTTCACTCTGGTGTCTTCACACTGAAAATTTAAAACTCATCTATCCAAAGTAAGCGATCATGCACCAATCTTTCAGATCGATCATCATCTCCATGATGATCCTACAATCGAGATCAATTTATGAATTAATTATAATAATATGTCTCAAATTCTCAACTCTTGAGAATATGTGTCATCATATCTATTAATCCAATGGATGATTCACAGATATTATTAAATACAATATGAATAAAAATAATCTAATTTTATTAATATCAAAGTCAATTTTATAAATTATGTCCTAAGAATATTTTACAAGTGTCAGCCAATCTAGCTTCTAGGACATACATCCAACAAACACCCACTTGCACTAAAACCAATTGGCTACAAATCTAAGTTTCATCTTCTCAAAGTGGGCTTCAGTCTTTTGCTAGCTCAATTACTTCATAGTGGGTCAGCCATGTTATTCATGGTGTCGACTCTCTTCATCTTAATGCATCCTTTCTTGAGGTAATCGCAGATAAGATGGAACCACCACTTGATGTGCTTATAGTGAGACCTCAGCTCCTTAGCTAGGGCTATGGCATCGTTATTGTCGCAATAGAGTAGGATGGCATTTGATGGCATCACACCTAGCTCTGCAACAACTTTCTTGAACCAAAATGCCTCTTTTATAACTTCCGATGTGGTGATGTATTCTGCTTCCATGGTAGAGATTGCAATCACAGTCTGCTTGAAACTCTTCCAGCTTATGTGTCATCATTGTACAAAAGATGCTTCCTGATGTCACCTTTCGATCATCAGTATCAGACATGAAGTCTGAATCAGTATACCCCTACACTTTAAGTTCTCCATTCCTAAATATCACAGTGCTCTTCACCTGAATTCGGTTGATATCTTCTTGTGACATTCATAGCATGGGTGATATCAGGTCGCATACAAAGTATGACATATATGAGGATCTCTATAGCCGAAGTGTAAGAGATCTTGCTCATGCATTCAATCTCTTTCGATGTGTTAGGATATATTTTTTTGGAGAGATAAATATCATGTTTGAAGGGTATCAGACCCCTCTTGGAGTTCTCCATGCTGAATCTCTTCAGCACTCCTCAATATACATCTTCCTCTGATAATTTTAGCATCCTTTTAGATCTATCTCTATAGATCTTAATTTTCAAAATGAAGGATATCTCTCCTAAGTCTTTCATGAAAAACTCCTTAGATAACCAAACTTTGACCATAGTTAACATGAAATATTATTCTCAATCAATAGGATGTCATCTAAGTACAATATGAGAAATGTGACAGTGCTCCCACTAATCTTTTTAAAGACACAGTTCCTCCTCGTTCTCAATGAAACCAAATGATTTGATTTATATTATTGAAATGAGCATTCCAACTCCAAGATGCTTGCTTAAGTTCATAAATGGATCTTTGTAGTTTACAAACTTTGTGATCACTATCACTGAAAATGAAACCAAGCCGCTGCTCTATGTAGATATCTTTCTCAAGATATCCATTTAAGAACACCATTTTCATATCCATTTGCCATATTTCGTAATCAAAATATGCTGTAACGACAAGCAGTATGTAGATGGACTTTAAGCTTGGCAACAGGCAAGAAGGTATCCTGATAGTCAATGCCTTCGTACTAACTATACCCTTTCGCAATGAACCTTGCTTTAAAGGTCTCTATCTTTCCATCTACACCTATTTTTCTCTTGAAGATCCATTCATACCTAATAGATACAATACCTTCAGGTGGATCTACCAAGGTCTAGACTTGATTGAGTGCATCGAGTTAATTTCGGACTTCATTGCCTTTAACCACTTCTTGGAGTCAATATCTGATATCATCTTATAATAGATTTTAGGGTCATCTATATATACCTCATTTTCTATGAGGAACATTTCCTCTGCATCCTCGAGATAACACTTAAGTACCTCTTAGGAGGATGAAAAATCCTACTAGACTTACAAGATGGAGGAGGAAGTGTGTGCATCAGCTCCAACTGAATTGGTTCCTCAAATTCTAAGGCTCGCTACTCTTCAGAGATTTTTTCTTTGAGCCTAATCTATCTTTCGATGCCTCCATCTGGAATAAACTATATTTCAAGAAAGACTACATGCCAACTCACAATCACATTGTGGTCTTCCGAAAGATAGAAATAATATCCTAAAAACTTCTTAGGATATCTAATAAAACGAGCTCTAAGAGATCTGATTTCTAACTTATCCACCTATTGTCATTTTGATATGGGTTGGACAACATCAAATCTTGAGATGACTCAAACTCAATTTTTTATCTTGTCATATCTCATATGGTGTGGTAGGAATGGTTTTAGATGAAATTCTATTCAAATACATAGATGGTAGTCAAAAGGCTATATCTTCAAAGCAAAATAAGGAGGTCAGTGAAGCTCATCATGGATCAGACTATATCTAATAAGGTCTGATTTCTTCATTCTGAAACTCCATTGAGTTGAGGCATTTCCAAACGGAGTCCACCGTGAGACTATACCATATTTTTTGAGATAATCCAAAAATTTTTTACTAAAGATATTCATCTCCTCGATCTGATCGAAGAACGCTAAAGGACTTTTCGATTTGTTTCTCCACTTCATGTCTGAATTCTTTGAACTTTTCAAAAACCTCAAACTTGTGATGCATAACATACACATACCCATACCTTGAAAAATCATTGATAAAGATAATAAAATAGAGAAAATCTCCTTCTGACTGGCACATCGAATGGCATAGACATCATGCACCAAAGCAAGTATCTCTGTGGTCCTCCCCATATCCTACAAAGGGCAGCTTGATCATTTTTCTTGAAGACATGATTCACAAACCAGATATGACTGAAAGTCAATGGACCCAACAGTCCAGTTTTCTCCAATCTGTTAATCCTGTCTTCTTCAATATGATCTAGCCTTAGTGCCATAAATACTTTTCAATTACATTATCTCTAGATGTTTAGAACCTATGCATTCACATTTTGCTGGACATAATTCACAGAAATATCTATATATAACTAAAAAACCATGATAAGAAAATCACTTTCAATTTTATTATTTTCAAAAGAAATATTACAGTGGTCCTTACAAAAATTAATTACATAATCTTCTTATGTTAAAGATAGAAATTAGATTCTTACTGCAACAGGTACAAAGTAACAATTTCTTAATAATAAAATTTTCCCAATAGTAGTCATAGAATACATTTCATGGCTACAGAAGTAATTTTTGCTCCGTTCCCAATGCATAGATCATTTCACCATCCCTCAGCCTCCTGCTAGCCTCAAGACCCTACAAAAAAGTACATAAGTGAGTATTAGATCCAGAGTCAAGCATCCAACTGGATGCGAAGAAAGCATTAGGTTTATTTTTATGATGAGCATATCTTCAGAAGGTCCACCTTTCTCTTGTTCTTCAGGTCTCCAGATAAGCCAGACAATTCTGCTTCCAGTGGCCGTCAGTGTTATAGTGGAAACATTTTCCTTTCTCGATGGCTTTCTTTTCTGGAACTACCTTCTTCTCCTTCTTCTGCCCTCCACTTTCTATTCTTCATAAATTTTTTCTTCTTCCAATAGACTTTCTCTTGGAAGAAGTTTGCTCAAAGTAAGTACAGAGCCCTTTAAACTCTTCAAGATTCTCTTGGTAGTGACCAGCATATTCATAAGCTCGGCCAAGGTGCACTGAACCTTATTCATATGAAAGTTTATAATAAACTACCCATATGAATTAGTCAAGGACTATAGAATGAGGTCAATCTTCAAGTCCTTATCTATGGACATCCTGAGTTTCTCAAGCTCCTTAAGATCCTTGATCATTGTCAAACAGTGATCGTGGACCGACTGCCCATCATGTATCTTTGCTTTTGAAGAGTCGTTTGGACACTTTGTAGTGAGCTGTATGGCTTTGCTCGCTATACAACTCTTGCAGATGAGTCAGTATTTGCCTGGTAGTCCTCATGTCCTCGTGTTGGTATTGTAATTCATTAGATATTGATGCCAATGTGTAGCACCTAACCTTGTTGTCGTCGTCTAACCACTTCTCATGAGATGCTCTCTAATCAACAGTCGGACGTGCTAGAAAAGGAAAAAGGTCCTGATCAAGAATATATATCAATTTCTTAAAACTCAAAATAATTTTCAAGTTTCGGAGTCAATCCTTAAAATTCGGTCCGATCAACCTATTGGTCTCGAGGATTCTAGCTAGGAGATTGGAAGTAGATATTATTCCTGTATAGAGTCAAAGTTTTTAGTTAGATTTTATAATTAATTTAATCAATTTATTTTAAAAATTTTATTTTCAAAAATAAATTTAGAGTCTCACTATTTTTTTGGATTTTCAGACTCCCTAGGTAGAGAAACAAAAATCTCTACGATCTAAGATTTCTAGTAGGTGCTACGGTCTCATCGATTGGCTCACCATATTACCTAACAATTATTAATAATAGGTCAGCAAATGAGTGGACAACTCTTATCCAATATTTTTTCAAATATATTAAGCCATCTCCGATCTCTAATTCGTGAAACCTCACCATGTCTGAAATATTGGCCCACTTCTTAGTTAAGTCAAACCCACCATAATCGAAGTAGTATAATAAAATATATCTCCGTGTCGGTTTAGGCTTGAGGCATATCAATTACTCTAGTTCTTCAGTTTTATTAACTTAGTTACAGACCATTAGGTTATTGGCCAACAAAATATGTCATTTTAAATCTTGCATTGCCATCCATAATTGTATAATTAAATCTTACATTGCATCCATATATAATTTTTTGAATGTTGTCCTTGATCTATGGCAGATGGCGCACCATAGTAGATGTATCCCTAGACGCACCAACCGATGCCGATCTTCCATTAGAGAGATTAGATGTTATGTAATTGTTAGTTAGCATCTACAATGTATCAATAGAAAAATGATTCTTATCCAACAGTATATGATAATGTGTTAGTCTATCAAAAAAGAAGAAGAAGTACAAAAAAGTATTACCTTTATGCTAAATGGCTACAAAGATACAAGTCAAACTCCATTCGGGTGATAAATACTTATGTCAACCACAGTTTCTAATCAAACATTATATCGTTACTTCCTACTCCAAGCATACAAAATATCACGTTACTTTTGATGAATGTGGTTCAAAGTTAAGATATCATGTTATACAGCTAAATAAATATAATATATAGTTATTTTATTCTGGTACACAGTTAATCCAATATGATATATAGTTATCTTATTCTGGTACACAATTAATTAATATGATACATAGTTATTTTATTTTCAGAGATTATAGATCATCTTTTCGAGGTCAAAGCCATCACAGTCAAAGAGAGAGCTCTCATATAGCCAGCTTGTATGGTTCTACACCTCACACACTAGGTAATAAACTCTACACTTTAGATATTCTCATTTATATTATTTTATCCTTTGCTAACTAATATAATATTCTTTATTTTAGATATCTGTGCTCAGATTCGGATGATAGGGATCACCAATGACCCCACAGTCACATGTAGACACAGAGCCATGGTCGAGGACCTGCTCGCTCACGGCATCTCCAACTCAGTCAAGCATAGAGACTCATCACTTCAGGCCATTCGTAAGTATTACAACTTCAATTAATATGTTTAAAATTTAGCCATTCTAAGGTTAATATTTATTTTTCAAAATTAATTTTGCAACATGTTTAGAGAGTCTAGAGTATCTCATGTGGTTATCGCATCATCTGATGCTTGATACTAGGATCGGTGAACGAGTTCTCCAGCTGGCCATCTGGAGCTCATGATACAGCCTGAGAGATGTTTCGGATAAGTCAGAAATTTAATTTTTAAATTTATAGTATATTTATATTCTACTTATTAATACACGCTTCAATTCTATCTTGTAGGAGTACTATCGATTGAGACTCTCCAGGATGAGGAGGTTGGTTGTCGGACCTTCAATGAGGTGCCATACGGAGGCTTCGAGATGGCCTCTATAGCCTCAAGCAATCCGCCATCAAGCATTTTGATTCTCAATCACCATCAAACTGGAGGCCCTACAAAGATCACTGGATGTGTGCAAACATATGGGAGGCCCTCTACGACCAGTGGAGCAGCTAGGAGTACTCCAGTAGCGATAGAGGGCCAAACAGAGTCGAGCATCCAGCAGGATCGATCAGCACACGGGCGGCTCATCTGTACAAGTTGTGGCCAACAGACTGGTAAGAAATCTATACCAAAACTTTCATTAGAATTATAAAAACTCTTATATATATATTTTAATTAATTTAATTTTATTATTTACTTATTATAGACATAGTCGTTGGATCATCTACCAGGCCAGCTATGGTTGTGGGAGGCCGCACACTAGTCTAGGAGGATTAGTGATTATTTAGATTCTAGGTCGCAATAGATCACGGTAAGAATTTCAAATATATTTATTAAGTTGTTATAGAATCTGATATGTATATTAGAACCAATATATTTTTGAACTATATAGGCGGATTATGGAGTACGTCATTGCACGGTACAATGATGACCCATCCACTCAACCCCTTCTTGACCTGAGGGATGGTTCAGGTCACAAGAGGGGTAAGAAGGAGCTTGGTCATAGATTTGGCCACAGCTTTGACCCTCCAGCGGCTTGATACTCTTCGTCCTCACAGACCTCGACGTTCTAGACTTGGAGCGATGCGCACAAGGAGGAGGTCGTGCAGATGCTTCTGAGCCAGTGATCTAAGATCTTCCGGGATGTCATTCGTGATACGATCGTGGAGATTCTCTGAGACCCATGCTGCACGACCAGCTGGACTCATTGTCCCAACCATCACATCAGGTAATTCTATTAGTAAACTCTTTTACTTATTTTAAGTTTTCATATTTAGAAGCTTCAC
>NC_026003.2:94840719-94887946 GCF_000442705.2 Elaeis guineensis | reverse complement strand
TGATATGCTAATTATACAAATTTATGTTGATGACATAATTTTTGGGTCTACTAATGAATCCCTTTGTCAAGACTTTGCTAAGCTTATGCAGGGAGAGTTCGAGATGAGCATGATGGGAGAACTCACTTTCTTCCTCGGACTCCAAATCAAACAATCAAAAGAGGGAATCTCCATCACCCAAAGCAAGTACACCAAGGAACTACTCAAAAGATTTGGAATGGAGAACTGCAAACCAATTGGCACACCAATGAGTCCCTCATGTAAGCTTGACAAGGATGATGAAGGTAAAAGCGTAGACTTAAAATACTATAGAGGTATGATTGGCTCATTATTATATCTAACTGCAAGTAGGCCTGATATCATGTTTAGTGTTTGCTTATGTGCAAGATATCAATCTAATCCTAAGGAATCTCATTTGAATGCTGTTAAAAGAATCCTTAGATACTTAAATGGTACACAAACTATAGGGTTATGGTACTCTAAGGACTCACAAATTAATTTGTTAGGATATTCTGATGCTGATTTTGCTGGATGTAAATTAGATAGAAAAAGCACAAGTGGAACTTGCCAATTTCTTGGAGTTAACCTAATCTCATGGTTTAGCAAGAAACAAAATTCGGTGGCACTGTCTACGGCTGAGGCCGAATACATTGCAGCCGGAAGTTGTTGTGCTCAAATCTTGTGGATTAAGCAACAACTCGAAGATTTTGGAATCAAACTTAATGAAACCCAATAAAATGTGATAATACAAGTGCCATAAATCTATCTAAAAATCCAATACAACACTCAAGATCTAAACATATTGAGATAAGACATCATTTTATAAGAGAACATGTTCAAAAAAAAATATAATTCTTGAATATGTTTGCACTGAAAATCAATTAGCTGATATCTTTACAAAGGCCCTTAGTGAGGAAAGATTCTGTGAAATTAGGAGAAATCTAGGAATTCTAGATCCATTTGCCTAAACTTCTCTTAATTATTATCAAATATCTTAGAGCTCAATTTCCAACAACTATCCTGTTCCAAAAGCTCAGTTTATCACTCTAAAAACTTATCATTGAGCAAAATTCCTTCTCCCAAAATTTTGAATTTTTTTGGAATTTATTTGTATTTTTCCTGATTTTCTGAACTTCATGAGTCGACCCCCATGAGTCGACTCAATGGCAAACTTGTAAATCCCACCAACTTCCATCGGGTTCATTGTTTTTAAAACGGGAAACCCTGTTTATGAGACGACTCATCTTCTCTCGTCTTCCTTCCGAAAGCCGTCCTCTCCAACTCTTTTTGCTCCAAATCCAAGGATCAATTCTGAGGCAATTCTCCCTCCTCTCTCCACCAAAAATCGCTCCTTGAAAAGGATTTTCTATGCTTTCTCGCAGTGTTGGCGCGGGTGGAACGTGCCCTAGAACTTCACCGTTCATTCAAAATCACTTCTTTTCTCCACCAAAATTCTTCTTTACTCTTTTGTGATCCCTCCTCCACTGAATTCAAGTCTTCTTGTCTGCTATTTTTTGATATGGCTCCAAAGATGAAACTTCCCCAAAGAAGGAAATCAATCCGAGAGCCTGAGAAATTGTCCGAAAGAAAAGGCATGCTCAGTCTTCCAGTATTCCCGATCCAGTTTCAGAACCTGCTCAAGGTCTCTCTCAATCCTCCATAAGCCCCAGTGTAAATCTTCTTTCTGATAGAAAAGTAGAAACCGGGAAAAAACATAGATTTTCGGTTCTTTGAGAAAGAAGGCTTTACTTTTGCTACCAAGATCAAAAATCAAGGATGGAACTTTATTGCTCTCTTAAGGAAGTCACCTATGTTGATCTAGTCAGAAGTTCTACCAGAACCTAAATTATGGAAACGGGTCTGTGACTTCAACTGTAAAGGGGATTGACATCTGTTTGGATTCTAGGATATTGGGAGAAATACTTCAGTTGCCTAGTGAAGGATACTCATATATGGAACTCCCAATTAAAGAAGAAGGGATCAGAATTATCTTAGGAGAAATTTTTCAGGAAGTTTAAACAAATTGGAAGCAAAGCTATTATCCATTGAGATGAGGGTCCTGCATCAGATTGTAACGAAACTCTTCTTTCCTAGGAGTGGTAGACATGACTTACTATCTGGCAGAGATGTATGTGTCATGTTTCATATCATCACTCAGACCCCCTAAACCTCCCTGCACTTATGATAGAGGCCATGAGAGAAACTTTGAACAGATCCAAGGCACACTTGCCTTATGGTATGGCCCTTACTAGAGTTTTTAGGAGGTTTGGAGTTAGCTGTGAGGGGGAGACACCTACCAAGCTCTCACATGTGGACACTTTCAACCAACACAGCCTGCATCGAATGGGAATTACAAAGACTGTTGGTGGTTGGATCAAGAGCTCTGAAGAAAGAGCTGAGGAGAGAGCTGAGGAAAGAGCTGAAGACAGAACTGAAGGCAGAGTAGAAGAAGAAGGTCCATCTTCTCCTGTACATGACTTCAGGGCAGCTTCACCAGATACCCAGTTCATTCCTGATACTGAGGCTGGCCCTTCTGAGTTTACTAGGATGCCCACACCAGTGTATCAGCCAGAGAGCAGAGCACCTCCATCAGAGTTCAGACTGGCTGACGATCAGATCGAGCATATTTCACAGCGTGTGGCTTCTTTGCTGTCCAGCCAGTGGAGTAGTACTTCTTTTGCACCTGGAGCTACTTCTTCTGATCAGACCATTACTCCCCACATCTCCACTGTATTTCAGATGATTTCAGATCAGTCCGTCAGGATACAGCAGCTTGAGGATACAGTCTGGAGACTTACTGGCAGAGTTCTTGACTTGCAGGGGCAAGTCCTTGCATTGGCCCATCCCCAGCCACAGGAGTCTACTATTGAGGTCACAGACCTCACTGCAGAGGCTGGCAGGCTCAGAGGAGCATTAGAAGGTGGATATGAGCTACTGAGGAAAGAGATCAGAGGATCGAGTGAGCATGCTACCACCCAGTTCACTGCTCTACTTCAATCTGTTTCCAGAGCACTGAACGTACTTGATTCTATCAGACTCATGGTATCAGCCCTAGTATCTCAGCGTTCTCAGCCTCCTAGTTCATCTCGTTCTCCTACTCGTGGCAGAGGCAGACGGGGTAGAGGACGCACTTCTGATCCATCATCTCCTCACCTATATCTGATGACTCTGATCATTGACTTATCTAGATCTTAGGAGTTAGTATCTTGTTCTAGGATCTATACCTAGGGGCCATGTATTGACATTTAGTTGGTTGAATTTTATGTATTGAAATAATTATAATATTAATGGAATCATCTTTTACCTATATTTCTACCTCTTTGTAATGATTATATTTTGGTTATATATCAATCTCTGATACATCTGTTGAAATATTATCTTCTCCTTGTTGTTGTTTGCTGTTGATAATTGCTATATTAAGGGGGAGCAAACATTTGTGAAAAACTCTAAAGAGGAGGAAATTAAAGAATATTTCAGAAAAAGAAAAGATGAGTTAACTATGTTTGATGATGTCAAAAAGGGGGAGAAATTAAACAAAAATAAAAATTGAAATTAGACAAAAAGCAAAACCCTAAATTATGAGAAAAAGGGGGAGAAATTAAACAAAAACAAAGATTGGAAGATTAAAACAAATATTGGAGAAATTAAAACAAATATTGGAGAAATTAAAATAAATATTGGAGAAATTAAACAAATATTGGAGAAATTAAACAAAAACAAGGATTGAAGATTAAACAAAACTTTGAAAAATTTGGTATCGAAATTTGGTATCAGACAGAACTTTAACAAAAAGTCATCCATCAAAAGCAAAATCATGAGTACAATGCAAATAAGTTTTTTTATATATAAGCTCTGATATTCAAACTTGCTTTTGAAATTTTACTCACCTTGATACATCAATAAGAAATCTGTTTTACTCTGATACATCCTACAATTTCTTTCAACTTAATCTGATACATGATAACATTTGATCCGATACAGTGTGAAAGTTTCTCTAATATATTATAACATTTGCTCTGATGCAGTGTAAAATTTTCTCTGACATTTGCTCTAATACAGTATGAAATTTTCTCTGATACATTAAAAATTTTCTTGCTCTGATACATTATAAAATCTTTTCTGATATCATTGTAAAAATTATTTTTGCTCTGATACATAGAAAAAGTTATTTATCTTCTCTTACTTTGATATATCTTGAACTCAAAATGATCTAATACCCTTTTCAAATCTTTAAGAAAATGGACAAACTATTTTTCCATTTATATTACATGCCAAAAGAATCATACTCTTTTCAAGCATATACACCTATAATGGATTCTTTTGAAATTAATGCATTAACATAAATATTTTTGTTCAAATATTTTGTCATCATCAAAAAGGGGGAGATTGTTGCTCCTAGATTGATTTTGATGATTACAAAGCAGATTGAAGGGATACAATATTTTAAAATGAAAAAGTCCTTATGCTCTTCAAGGGTAAAATCATAATTTCACTAAAATCCTGATTTGATAGTACCATTTGGTAGAACAAATGATTTGAAATCTATTGGTGAAAATTTCATTGTGTTTGGACTTATATTTTTGAAGTTATGAAGGTTTGAAGTGTATGAGTCGACTCATGAGTCAACTCATGGCACTGTGAGCTGATTGGCACGCAAAAATTCTCCTTGGCACGCTAGTTTTCTGGCTTGGCACGACCTGTGAGTCGACTCATGAGTCGACCCACAAGGCATGAGTCGACTCATGAGTCGATCCCTGCTAATTTGAGCCAAGAAATTCCAGAAAAGCATTCTCTGGTTTTTGCAACAGAGGTCGACTCATGAGTCGACCCCTGAAGCATGAGTCGACTCATGAGTCGACCCCTGCGATGGGAAATATCAGCAACGGCTATTTTTTTGCCCATTTTAATTGCCATTTATGCTTCCTAAAAATTCTCTAACGGCTCTTTATCTGCCTAAATTATTTTCTCTTGCTTCTAATGCTACAAAATGCTTTAAATGATGAAAGAAATTGCAGATTAAATAGCGGATCAAACGTGAAATCAAATGCAAAGAGAAAGAGAGGAAAAAGAGAAGAACAGAAGAGAGGATCCGAAATTTGCAAGAAAAAGTCTGAGATCAACGAAATATCCATAGAGAAAAAGAGAGAGGATCCACAATATACCAGAGAGATTGTGAAAGAGAAAAGCTAGATCTTTCAAGGAGAGAGTTCTTCACGCCTATTGTTTCAACCTTGATCTAGAGATCGTTCAAAGCTTTCAAGAGATCTTCAATCAACGATCAACCTCTTCTCAAGCATTCGTTCAACCGTTCATTCATCTTGAGAAAATCTGAAAAAGGGGTTCTTCATTTGAGTAAAGCTTTTATTGTTATATTTGCTCATTTAAGGAGCTGTTATTGTATTAATCTGTGCTCTAAATATTCTTACTCTTTGTGAGTTTTTGCTCTTATTTTTGGAGGATTTTCAAAACAAGGAAAGGTTGATCCGAACCTGAAATTAGAGTGTTTTGGGTTTGCTTGTACCCGAGAAACAAGTGATCTAGCTTGGGATAGCTAGTGTCGGAGTTTCCGACGTTTTGTATTCGGGTTGAATACAAAGGATAGTGGATTGAAATTTCCAAGTGGGATCTTGGGGAGTGGATGTAGGTGCAAGGTTAGCACCGAACCACTATAAATCCTTGTGTTTGTGGTGTGCTTTATCGCTTTATCTTATTTCTTTATTATATCCTTGCAATACTGCTTTAGGTAATTAATATTGTTTTAAGCCATTGTTTTGTTCTTCATAAGTTATCTGTTGAGCTTAAAATTTTTAGAAACCCAATTCACCCCCCCTCTTGGGTTGCATAGCTGGGCAACAGTGGGAAGAAGGGAGAAGGGGTCTCCCCCTTAAATAGAGCTGGAGGGAGGAGTTTGACTCCTTCCCGACAGCATTTCCGACTCTGATTAGGAGCCGGTCGGGAAGAAGAAAGAGACTCCTTGCGGGAGTCTTCTTCATTTTTTTTTTGGGCTTTTAATGGGCCTTTGGGCTGGGTTTAGGGGAATAGGGTATTACATGAACACTATCATACCAAAGGAGGTGCAAGCTGAAACACTAAGGGTGTAGATCAAGTGAATGTGGTGTAGATTGAGGAGTGATGCTTATCAACTTGAGATGAGGTCTTGTGTGGAGCAGAAGATATGAAGTGACTAAACAATAGTTACCACTGATTGGTATGTGGATGAATAAAAGTGTTATCTAGGATATAGAAAGGTAGGAAGGAAAGTGATTATCACTCATATATATATATATATAGTGGGGCCATATGGTACAAATCAATAAGTAGTTCATTCGATCTTGCTATTATGCAGAATATGCGAAGAGTCGGTAGTTATACCTATCTTATCACTATCGATATCATTATGCAAAATATAGAAAAATGCTATAACTACTCAGAATATAGTAGTGGAGTAAGATAACTACTATATATAATAATAATGGCCCATATGGCATAAATCAATAATTATAAATGTTAAAAGTAAAATAGTAGCACATACCAACTAGTTGATAAGAGTTACTTATAAATATTAAATTATATTTTGAAAAAAGGGGCTCTTATCTTGCCAATTATTCAGACCAGTTTATCTTTTTTTTTTAAAATTATTCTTTATGTTATCTTTTAAGTTTATTTTAAAATTCTTGCTTTTTGTTTTCTAGTAGAACTCTAGTTATTAGTAGTAGAAGAGTAATTCACAGCATTGGATATACCTCACTTCTTTCTCTTCCTAATAGATAGTGTAACAGTCAAAAAAATCCTTGGATGTCAAGACATCTGGATCCTTGCTACTATACCTATCTCCTTTCTCTTATCTTTTTTTCTAGCTATCCAATGCTGGTGGCATGTCTGCACGATCAACTGACCCAATCATAGGAACTTATCCTCTCTTCGTGGATGCAAATTTCTAATATGCCTGTCTCTCAACATAAAGGAGAGGGAAACACCATGCAGTGAGAAAATTTAGCCCACGTTAAAGAAGGTGACCAAATAGTGCATTGTTAGCACCAAGAACATGAGATTGGTGGGGACTAATGACAAAGTCTAGATAATAGTATTATCACTTCAGGGTCCAAGTGCTGTTTCCTTACATGGGCATGCCTGCATTTTCTCGTTTCCTTCCTATTAGCAATGCATGCAGTAATAGAATCTTCTTCCATGATTAATATTTTGTGTACAAACCAACATATTTAACTTGTTCACTTTTAGTTTACTTACTTCCATAATGATTTCACAAATAATGGGCCTCACCCACTTCTTGAACATCTTATGCTGGATTTGATTAGTCAAGTTTTCCTAGCTTGAAATATGAAAAGTCTTGGATTTAGGTCCAGGTGCGGTCAAGGTTCAAGAATTTATGCCCATACTTGGTTTGGGTGTAAGGCCAAAATTGAACCTTAAACAAGTAAGGGTAGCAAAAAATCTTGGGAAAAAATTTAGAAGTAAAAAAAGAAATGTAAGTTGTGAGCATGACCTAGAACTTTGGTCTGACCATCTAAGTTTTTCCCTCCCCTTTCTTTCTCTGTGAGCTTCTTTAAAAAGAAATCTCCAGGAAAATCTTTGATCATTTGGGCTTACCATGTGTAACTATAGAGGAAGGTGAGCTACTCTTCCTTGTTATGCTCTCATTGCAGCCCTAGCCTCTCCTTGACTTTGTCCGTTGTGCAACTTTGTCTCCATTTCTCCCATCATTTCTCTTCAGTGATCCTTGCAGCCTCAACCCTGAAGCAATGTACTGAATGGCATTCATGCTTTGGTGGTTTATTTTGGTGCATGGAGTGTTTTGTCAATAACATACAATTCATGTTGAGATGCACTAATTACCATTATTTGCTGGTCCGTTTTCTTAGATATAAATAAGTCTTCTTTATACTAGCTAGTTGATTCTTCAATTGATTGGAATTTGGAAATACTAGCCTTTTCTGATTGACTGAGGGGATGTTACAAGAATAGTTCAGAGAAAATACTTCCTTATCTTAGGATGCTCAAAGTTAGCCTTGATTCTTCTCTTCCATCCTCATCTCTTCTTTCAGCTCTTCTCCTCCACCCCCTCCTTTCCACCTTTAGTGCTCTAGTCTATCTTATTTTCTTAATATTGGAGGATCAAGGCTCTGCCAAACTCTTGTCCTTGAAATTGCAATGTAAAATTATGAGGATAGCTGCTATAAATCAATGTCTATACATTGTTAATATTTGCACATGAATTTGCTGAAGGATTTTAACTGTATGTCATGAAAGTTTATATCATGTTTTGCTTTATCTTTTCTCAAATTAAGCATATTTATTGGAGCAAAACTTCAGAGTTTATTACTATCTCTAGTGTCACTTGACTTGCATGAACTCCGCAGACAGTCTAGTATATTTAGAGAAATTTCAAATGGGATAGGGGATCTTAGATTGATAAAATCTAGTATCACCCTATCTAGCTTTAGAAAGTTTCACTGACTGATCATCCATTACCACATTTGCAGCTACTCTTGAGGTGAGCCACTTGTATTCCTTCAGACAGAAGACACAGAATTTTGAGATTCTTAAGAGGTTCAAACATGTTTTTCCTCATTTCTAGGAGAGGAATCCTTTGTGATCACCAAAGAGAAATACAGATGGGCAGCATGATTTGATGATAGTCCATAATCTAATGCTTGAGCTAATATGGTGCAAACCTTTGATGCATTAGGCCTTAAAGTTATACATGGTGGTAAATCTTCTAGCTCAATGGTCCATGATCTATGTGCTTGGCCCTAGGTTTGATCTTGGCTTGGCATATGGAGAAGTATTCTTATTTTATTTTTTTTATTTTTTGATGTTGTGAATGTGGGACCCTACTAGATTTCTCAAATTAGGCCTCTTGATTTTGTCGGTGGAATACTGATTTTCCATGGTGCTCAAAGATGATGACACAATAGTGCTCTCTTTAGCTATTAATTAATGGAGTTTATGACAAATTGACAACAACCAACATGACTTTTAGTGGAGGCAATAAAGTAAAGAAAAAAAATTAAAATTCAAAAGGAGAAGTTATGGAATGGGTTCATCATATTGACATGTTGGGCAGGGCTTCTCTAGTGGGCTTTCCTATGGGTCTAGGTTTTTTTGGCAGTGATACCTCTTCTGGTTTTAGGTTTTTTTTGATGCATTTTCTTTAGTTGATAGTTGCTTCAATGCCACATTTCTTGAATTGGAGAACTCATGCTTAAGCATATATCTCATCAAGTTCACCTTGAGATGGCCAAGACATGATACTAGCTAAATGATAAGTACTTCAGAAGTATTTTAGTGTGCTTATCTTTATGTGTATAATTATAGTGTTTGAGCATCAAGCGCAATGTAGTGGTCACACACTGGGAGTGGTTAAACGTACAAATGACATGGTTGTCGAAGTTTTCAAGCGGTTAACTTGAGATTTCCATCTTCCATCAAAAATATTATTACTATATTTCTGAAGTTTTCATAGGAAGACAAACTAGTCAATCAGTTTTCTTTAAGCAGATGAAAAAGCGCCATGTTAAATTGTCAAGGTAGAACTAAAATAGAATGTATCTCTAGGACATGGTTTTTTATCCATAAATGTTAATCTACGATGTACTTCTACATGGAAAATACGGTTTCTTATGTCGCTCATGTTCATAGGTGTAAAAATATACAAACACAAATACATGAGCAGAGTAATAAGGGAAAAATGCCAGAGCAGGAGATATTTTACATAGTATTTGGTGGGCTATAGGTGGGAAAATTTATGATTCCTTGTTGTTTTTGAGAAATCCGTCTATGTTGGAATAGGAGGTCTAGAGAACTAATACCAGTGTATTGAGACAAATCTAAATATAGGGAATATCTAAATAAATCAAGAGAGAGAAGCAAAAAAAACCTCAGGAATAACATAAATATGCCAAAAAGACTAAAATATCAAAAGAACCAAAATGACAAAGCAAGTTTTTTATAATTTGCTAACACTCTTGAGTACCTGATTATATACATGCGTGGGGGGTAGTTCTTTGGAAGTTCTTTATTTTTCTTTTTTTTTTTAAAAAAAAATACTGCAATAACATCCCTCCATTCAAAAATTGAAGACACCAATTTAAGCAAAAAGAGGTACACAAATATCAATCACAATACAATCTCCGTTGGTGCTTAGCCTTTTTCTTCTTGGAGAAAACATGAATCTTAGCCTCATTCCTCACTGTTGTTCATCAAGATGGGCTTCAATTTGGCAAATTTCAATGCCAACTACTTAGATATGCACGCGTCTATCATTTTGGAGTCATCTGTATTTCTAAGTTCCTCTTCTTTAGCTCTTCTTTTAAATGGACTTGTAGAAGGGGCAACATTAAAGCATCCTGGCAACAACTATCCATGAAGATTATGACTGCGACTATAGATGGTGGGATCACAAAATATCTGCAATTGGTTTCCCTAACAAACATGTAAGAAGATGCTGGATGTCAACTATGATAATATGTTGTGCATAAAGAGCAAGCGTTTATATTCTTTATGTAGCATCTCTTATAATATGACAAATTATTTTACAAGATTAATTGAACATCTAACACATCCATAGTTCAAGAGTGATAAAATACTTGAAAACATTTTGTTCTCTTAAAACACATGCTTCTATTTCAATGGTCTATACTTTTAGCCTTTGCTGCAATATGGATCCCAAAAATTTTATCTTCATCATCAATTGCAACCATGCCTAAAGCTCAGAGAAATGTTATTAATGAAAGCTCTTGTATTTTATAGAAAAAGACAAATTAGCTAGTAATTTTCACTTCACATTTGAGAATGGATTTTTTTCACATGATAAGATGGAGTCTAAATGGAATGTATTTTCAGAATTTGATAACCATCCATAATATGTATAGGCCTATACTTAAAACATGGTAATCAAAGCTGGTAGCATAGCAAACTAGTATTTGCATGCGTACAAGAAGTGCCACACACACGTCCCACCATATATAAAAAGGAAAAAAGAAAGTTGCATGCCTGCTTTTCTAATAAATTCCAGTGCAAAGCTAGCATAAAGCCATGTCATTTTAGAAACATCTCATCTTTGTTTCCACACACGTCTTTCTTAGTTATTGTGCCATGTGGACTTGTGAAGATTGGTGAGCTGTTCTTATCCGTGGCTGTTGTTCATCAAGATGGACTTGGACTTCAATTTGGCAAATCTCATTGCTAATTGCAAATTGATGTAATCATACATCATGTCAATCAAATGGAAGTAAGCAATCCTTATAGCTCGTTTGATCATGAGGACATAGATGAACCCACAAAGGCCCACAACAAAACCCAGTGCAGAGATATCATAAAGCCATATCATTTCAGACTCATCGCCATTTCTAGGTTCCTCCTCTGGAGCTCTTGTTTGAAAAGGACTGCTTAGAAGGGTATAATTAAAGCACCATGGCAATGGCCATCCATGAAGATCAGGATTGCCACTATAAATGGAGGGATCACATAATGTTTGCAATTGATTTCCCCATGGAATTTTTCCTGACAAGTTGTTGTTGGACATGTTCAGGTGACTTAAAGAATACAGCGAGGATATGGTTGAGGGAATCATTCCTGAGAGATTATTCACCGATAGATCAAGTGATTCCAATTGCCTCAAGTCACCAATATTTTTTGGGATCCTTCCTGTGAAGTGATTATTAGAGAGGTTCAAGAAACGCAATCCATGAAGGTTTACCAATTCCTTAGGAATCACCTCAGAAAGATTGTTGAGTGAGAGGTCTATGCTCATTACAAGTGAGAGCACACTGGTGTATTTAATTTCGATTCCCTTTGTGGTCATGAATAAGCCCTCTGTATAGTAAGCATTGAAGTCTGAAAGCATTGGTTTGTCTGCATTCTGTATCCTCATCATTGCATTGAAATTTCCGAATGACGAAGGCAAAGCACCTGAAAAATTGTTGCAAGCGAGGTCCAAAACTTGAAGAGAAGTAAGACGCGATAGTTGCACTGGGATACTACCGTTGAAAAAATTTGACCTCAAAGAAAGAACTCTCAATGATCTGAGGCTTTCTCCAATCCATACTGGCAGGTTGCCTGAGAATGTATTTTCACTAAAATCAAGAACAACCAACTGTTTACAATATTTCAGCCATAAAGGTAGGTTTCCAGAGAGCTTGTTCTTTCTCAGATGCAGCGATTGGAGGTTAGCAGGACATGCCATTGAGTCTGAAGAATGTTCTAGCTTGCTGTCCTTTTGGGAATCAGTCATTTGTTCCTGTGGTTTGTCTCGATAGTGATGAAGTTCTCCAGATAACTTATTGTTAGATAGATCGAGAACCTCCAATGAAGCCAGACTGCTAAAAAATAGTGGGACGCCACCAGACAAGTTATTGTTGGAGAGATCAAGAACTTCTAATGAAGGTAGATTGCAAAGGAATTGAGGGATGCTACCATTAATACGGTTATAGGACAAAATAAAGAATTCAAGATTTGTAGCTTTGGCAAAGCTCAAGGGAATAGATCCAGAAAATGAGTTGTTAGATAGTATCATGGTGTATAGGTAAGAAGTATTCAATTCAGGAATTGGACCGTGAATGTTGTTCGAACTCACATCAAAGTAGCCATATCGCTGGCCTCCTAAAGAAGCTGGCAGCGGTCCTGTCATACTATTATGGGATACATTCAGATAAAAAATATTATTTAGATCCCAAAACCAAGTAGGAAAGCCATCTGAAATGTCATTTTCACGTAGTGATAGTCTTTCTAAATTTGTTTGTGTACGAAGCCAAGTTGGAAATTTCGGTCCCAAGTGACAAGAGTCCATCACAATATATCTAGCATTAAAAGGAGGTATCCAATCCTGATTTAGGCTCAATTCAAATGAGTTGTTAGACAGATTCAAAAGGTCCAATCTCGTAAGGTTGGCAAAGTGGGCTTTTGTCAAACGACCCGTAAAGGAGTTTGAGGCCAGACCCAAGGATTGTAGTGTAGACAGCTGACCTAAAATTTCTGGTATCTCTCCACCAATCTTGTTATAGGATAAAAATAGTGCTTGTAGGATGTTCAACTTGCATTGATTCCTTATAAATCTCTGTATATTCCCAGTTATGTGATTGTTTGATAATGCCAAATAATGAAGTTTATGAAGCTTGTCGAAAAGGTCTGGTATCTCTCCATTAATCTCATTATTTGATAAATACAACCGCTCTAAGTGGATGAGGTTCCCAATGATTGCTGGCATCTCTCCAGTGATCTTATTAGCCGATAAATCTAGGAACTTTAGGTGGACAAGGTTCCCAATGATTGCTGGTATCTCTCCAATAATTCTATTCCTACCCATTCTTAGATGTTCCAAGTGGCTGAAGTTTCCCAAGGATTGAAAAATTTCTCCGGTAATTTGATTATTAGATAAATTTAAGAATTTCAAGTTATGTAAATCCCCTATAGCGAATAGTAGCCTATCAGATAAACCACATCCATAAAGATCGAGATGCATGAGACTGCTGATATTGAACAACCAGTGGGGTATGCTAGTATTGAGATGATAATTCCAAGATAGAACGAGTATGGTGAGAGATGTGAGGTTAACATTTGATATAGAAGCAGACACAACAGGGAGGTCAGTATCAGACAAATACAAGCCTAATAGAGATGGGAGCATGTTAACCTCATGAAGCCAGTTAGCTGCCTTGGAGAGGTTGACGCTACTGAAGTCAAGTAGTTGCAAAGAAGGGATGTTGGAGAGAAAACGAAGGCTATCAGCGCGTAAAGAGGTCCATCCAGAATCATAAAAATAATAGCCATTCCACTGAATATCAAAGAAGTGCAAGCTCGAGAGGTTTCCAAGCTCAGGTGGAATGGATCCGCTGAACTCAGCATAGGAGAGGTTAAGATATTCTAAATGTACAAGGGAACCCATGAATTTAGGAATGGGAGCTCCAGAAAAATTGTTCAAGCTCAAATCCAAATACTTCAAATGCATCAAGTCAAGCAAAGAAGAATTCACCTTACTTGGACCTGGAAATTTCATAGTTTCATATTGGACATCCCAATCATATGGGTATCTGAGATCGAGCTTTACCACATGGCCCGTGATATTATTGCAGCCCACTCCCCTCCATCTACAGCAGTCTTGGCCCTTCCAAGAGGAGAGCCACTGATCCGGATCGTAGATATCTTCTTTGATGGAAAGTAGAGCTCTCCTTTCACTCTCTATACAGGCCCCCTCCACCATGGAACCATCTCTACCACCAAGGCAGAGACAAAAGAGGAAGAGCGCGATCAACATGACATGCATAAGAAGTTTGGATGCATTTGAATGCCAACTACTACAAATAGCCATATGAGCAGAACCTCACACCACTCCAAAGAGATGGAAAGAAGGGAGGAAAAGCTATGAGAGGTGGTTTCTCATCACTTGCATGCTCCATTTTTTATATGTCAAGTGATTCCAAATTAAGGATATTCCATCTTGTGGAATTGTGGTGATTTGGACATTTAAGCGGGTGCTTGACTTGTGCGGATGTCGTGGTGAGTTGTGCCGGATAAGTTTTTTCTTGGACCCTTGGGTTCGAACTATACTTGCCTTTCCCTGGTTACTGAGAAGGTTCAATTTTTGATTCTTTATTCGAGCTAATCTCTTAATTTGCTTTTGGTTCTTTTCTAGTGTCTTCATATTTATTAGTTTGTTTGAAAGTTAAGAGCAACTTTGATGTATACCTTCCAGGGGTGATTTTCATACGTACATAGCTTGGTGCTTGTGATGTCGATATGGTATATATGGGATTATTTTTTTTTAATGGTTATTTTGGTAAAATTAAAGGTTTACTTCAGACTTGGTTGGCTTCCTCTTAATTAGTAGAAGGATTGTTAACTTTTCAATGTGTTATAAATAGCAACATAATGTCACCTTTCTGATTCGTCATTAACTTTTTTGGATGACGAGTACAACCCATTCGTCGTAGTTAGGACTTGGGGGGGTGGGGGGAGATGGGTGAAAATTTGTAATGAGATTTTAAGCACATCATGAGTCAAGGAATGGTTTAGTTGTGCTGCACATGAAAACTTAGATGGCATGGCATTAATTACACCATGAACTATGAGGTTCATCCAGAATTTCAAATTTTGTTGTGGTATCCAGATCTATATATAGTGGAAACTAGACTTTCCTTGCACCGGAGTTCGAAACAGCATTTTATGCTATAGTAATAAATGGTCCATTCTCAAGTCAAGTAAATGGCTGTCTACTTTTAAGTCTCCTAAGTCAAGTAGACGATGGTCTATTCTCAAGTCAAATGTTAATCCATTTTAAAGTCAAGAAAACGGTAGTCCATTCCAAAGCAATTAGCCATCAGCTTCTCTGTGGTAGTAATATTAGCTGTTGTCTTTTCAAAATCAAGTAAATGCATTGATGCATTACCTGTGACTAGTCATACATGACATAAGTGAGGTTACGGGACATTGACTAGGGATGATCTCCATGCCAGACTGCTTGAAGGTGATCTTTTCGTCTGCATATGAATCAAATTTGCGAAGAACTTCATTTAGAGCAAAACAGAAGTTACGACACCAAAGAGATAGAAAATAGAGATAGAGATGACAAGGTATTTGCGACATATGTAGTTGTAATTGATCAAGAAATCAAGACTGGGTGGATGAGGTTTCCGGTTGAAATGAAGCTCGCAGGGGAGGCGTTAGTTTTTACGTAATTCCAAGACATTCCATCTCATGGAGTTTTGCAAGATCCTTGGATGGAATCTGTTTCGTTTATAGGTGGCAATTGGGTTGGATTGAATAAAAAATGGGCCTGATCAGATATAAAGATCAGATCAAGAATTTGTCAACTAAATCCAACCTATTTATCAAATGAGTCAATCCAAACTATTTATTGAATAGGTAACTTAATCCGATCTACATAACTCATTTATAAAATAGATCAAGTCATGAGCTTAAACGAGTTAAACGGATTAAATAGATTAAATGGATTGGGTTAAATAAATCAGAAATATATTAAGTAATTTTTAAATAGGTTAAACAGATTAAATAAATTTTAAATAGATTAAATACGTCGGATTATGACCTATCCTAATTATTAAATATATCAAAGATCTAAATTTGAATCCAAACCATTTAATAAATAGATCTAAACGGGTTGATCCATTATGATCTGAATTCAATTATGTCAAATCTAAACCTACTTAAACTAAATCATTCGTGAGTCATATTGATGAATAGAATCATAAATTACGGTCCTTACTTTTCTCATGATTTGTAATTTATCTTTTTTCACTGGTTATGAAAAGTAAGATGGGCTATAAGGTTCATGTATAGAAATCTTGATTTTTACATTAGAAAAATTCATAACATTAAGATAATAAAAAATTCACTATTTGTGGAAATCTTATGGGTTAAAGAGCGCAGCCAATAAGTTTGGGCTGTCGCGATTCTTTATTCGAGTTGATCTCTTTATTTTTTTTGTTGATATTTTCTAGTGAATATTATCCATTAAATTACTTTTAAAGATGAAAGTGGATCGAACAATATTCGTTTGGATCTATTTTTATATCCGAATCTATCCAAATATGGATAGAAATTTGAGCATCCGATTAATATCGATATTCATATCTATATTCAAAAATAGATATGAATATTGATCTAAATATCTAATTCTATTTGTAATTCTTTGTAATTTTATATTACTCATGAGCTTTTAAGAGAAATATATAACCACATTCGCATACCATTAACATGATTTACTATCCATTTAATAAATCTTTAATTATGTGATTATAAAATTTAATTATCTGACTTATATCCATATTTATATCAATACTTTCATATTAAATTTATATTTATATCTATTTAAGATAAATATGGATATAAATTTTTATATCCGACTAATATCTAATCAAATTTCAACTCTAATTATTTTGATCTGAAATTTACAGCAGCATTCTGATGTGCACCATCCAACTACAAAGATTGGGTGACTAATCTTGAAAGCAGCCCAATACCTTTGAATTGATATGATTGATTTTTCTTTTAACTATATGATAAGAAATAGGTATAATTGCTTATGAGAAATATTAGCATGGACCAACTACATCTTGAGTCAAGGCATATTTATATTCTTTTTATTTCAATATATAGTTTGAGAAAATTTTCACAGACCTATGCTGCACGTTATATAGTAATTGAGGGTCTACTCCCAAGTCAAATAAATAAGTGTCCGTTCTCTTAGTCAAATAAACTGTACGTGGACTGCATGGTGTGACTAGTCCTGATTTTTATGTCAATGTAACTAGCAACGTCCTCCACGTCACGCTGTTAGATGGCTACTTCTCATCCTTTAGCATACGGCAAGACTTTAGACTTGTCAAAGCAATGACGTAGAACGTGATCTGGTGGCAAGTATAGCTTGCAAGGAATCATGTCTACAATCAGCCGTAGCTACCTTCACCACTTTCTAATTCCTAATTTAGTATTTTTAGTCTAGTATTAACGTACCATTTGCAAACAACATAGATTTTGAGAAATATTGACAGATCATTTATAATAAGATCACTCCACTCAAATACTAACGCTTACCCCTAAGGACACCTAGCATCACTGTTAGCCATTTCCTTTCTCTTGATGGAACACAATTAATTAGCTCATTCCTTAAGATTTTTGTCATGCACTAACTTTATAAGACTTGCAGTTTTGGATAATTCTTATGTATAGACTAGATCACTGCCCACATATTACCATGATTTTATCTCATCATTTATGGCAGTACTGGGGAAGTCAGTTGAGATCTTAATTGTAGCCTCATCTTAAGCACCAGAATAGAAGATTGATTGGATGGCTCTAATCACTGGAATTTGTAATGGACTTTCGCTGCACAATAGATCTAAACAGTGCAAATTTTATGCAGTGTAAATGATAGTCCATTCTCCAGTCAAGGTAAATGATAGTCCATTCTCAAGTCAAGTAAAAGATAGTCTATTCTCAAGTCAAATAAATTTGCAATCCATTATCAAATCAAGTAAATGGTAATCCATTCTCAAGTAAATGGTGATCCATTCTCAGGTCAGGTAGACGATAATCCATCCTCAAGTCAAAGTAAATGGTGATCTATTCTCAAGTCAGACAAATCAGCCATTAGCTTTTTCTCGTGGTAGTCATATCGGTTACTAATTTCACAAGTCAAGTAACCATGCATGGAAATATCTCATGTGAGTAGTCATATGAAAATCCATGCAATGTCGCAGAATGCAATTTGAAATGGAATTTCACTTGTATTCTATTAATTAAATTTTCTCAAGTAAACGATAGGACACGAACTTTGTCCCGAGATACATGACAAGAAGTATTTGCGCATATATTGGGGTGGGGGATCAAGATATGGGTGTGTAAGATTTTCAGGTGAAATGAAGCTTGCATGGGAAATCTCTCTCTATATACGCTATAGTTTGTGTTTATGATTCCATATTACCACTCAAATGCCAGCATAAATTTTTAAAAAGGAGTGTTTGGTACTTCAGTTTATTCAACTTCAAACAATATGAAGGTGTCATGTTGCTTACCAGTAAAATATCTTGGTAATTCCTACTAAAGACTTAAAAGATACAATAAAATATAACTTTCTAGAGTTGTCCAAAGACGCAACAGTGGAGGAAGATAATGGAGCCGTGCTGGGCTTTAGGCCAGACCTGAAGGGCTTTGGGTGTAATATCCCGGCCCAGAATCAAGCCCAAAACCCAAAACCATACAAAAAAAAAAAGAAGAAAACAGAGGAATCGGGAGGAAGAAGACTCCCGTTGAGAGTCTTCTTCCCACCATGAAAAGGAGAGAGGAATCCGAGTAAAAAATAGATTCTTCCTCTATAAAACAAAGCCCCTCGCCTCCTCCTTCGTGAATCACCCTAAAATCTCTCTTTCTCCCGATTTTCCCTGTTCTCGGATTGAAGGTTTTGGCCAGCGATTTAGTGGCCCAAAAACACCACAAAGAGCAAGGTAATGAATCAAAGACTCCTTTCTTCAATTTCTTTTGATTATAAATTAGGATTTCTATCGATTTATTGCTATTTTTTTTTGAGGAAAACTTCGAGATTTTGAAACCTCTGTTTTGGCCATCTGTGTATGAGTGTTTTCCAACGCCGTTCGCCGTCGGCGAGCACCCGGACCGAGTGTCACGGTTGCGCCACCTCAGCTAGATCTCCCGTCCCGTCGTTTCGACAAGATCTCGTGGGGATTTGGATGGAAAAGAAGGGGGGATCGCATCCCCTGTTTTGGCCCTAAAGAAACCCGTGGGAAGAGAAGAAAGGAAGAAGAAGAAGAAAAGAAAAGAAAAGAAAAAGGAAAAAAAGAAAAAGAAAAGAAAAAGAAAGGAAAAAAAAAGAAGAAAAAGAGAAAGAGAAAAATAAAAATAAAATAAAATAAAAAGAAGAAGAAGAGAGAGAATTTTTCTCTCTCTCCTTTTTTTCTCTTTTCTCTCTCTTTTCTCTCTCCTCTCTCTACCTTCTCTCTCTACATTTTCTCTCTCTAGATTCTCTCTCTAGATCTTTCTCTCTTTTTGTGAATTTTATCTCTCTAGAATCTTTCTACTCTCTCTGATTTCATCACAAACCCTAGGATATATTTGAATTAAAAATATGATGAATTGAGATTGCTCCAAAATTCGTGCAGTAGGTCTGATTCCAGTCCGATCTTATTTGAAATTTGTAACACTTGATTCATATTGAGTCACCCTGATAGGACCTTTGATGATCTCGATCATGATTGCCTCATCTGAAGGATACGAAGATTCTCTCTCCACTTTCTCTCTCTACTTTCTCTCTCTAGAATTTTCTCTCTCTTCATGGATTTTCTCTCTCTAGAAGTCTTATGGATCAGTGGAGGATCTAGATACTTAGATAAATCCTAATTTTGATTAATCCTAAGAGAGGTTCTCGATTTGTGTATTAGGATCAATTATCGGTAATTTTCTCCATAAATGTGATTTTTATATTGATCAGGGTTATGAAGAGATGATTGTCTGCATATGATATCAAGTGGAATATCTTGTTAGAGAAATTCATAAATCAAAGAAGAACATTGATTTCTGTGTTTGGATCAGTCACCGGTAAAGGTAAGAATCCCTGTACATGATCACTATTATATATATGCTATTTTACTGTTGGTCTTGCATCGTTGGTTTTGCATCGTCGGATTTGAGATAGATGAATTTATTATACCTGAGATACTGTTATTTGATTTTGAGCATGAGTATGTTATGTCAATATATATGTATCAGAGATTGATAGCATGATTATATGGGTATGACATATCTGAATTGATCATAATGCAAGACAGAATTGATTTGATGAAATCAATACAAAATGATTAAATGAAAAGAAAGAGATATATGGTATGGACTAGCCTTGTCATATGGAACAGCCCGCCAGGAGCTTATGCCTGGGACAGCCCCCACTGGCTTACAGGTGGATCAGCCGGCTAGGAGCTCATGCCTGGGACAGCCCGCCAGGAGCTTATGCCTGGGACAGCCTCTCACGGGCTTTCGTACGTGGGACAGCCGGCCAGGAGCTCATCCTGGGACAGTCTTGAAAGATTTTTTAAGTAGATTCGATCCGGATGATGACTGAGGTATAGACTTGGATAGTCCAGAGCCGGAAGAAAACTGTTAAGAATCATGTGATTATGAAAGGAGAAATGAAAGATAAGACATGAAATAATTGTTGAATAAAAGTGTTTCACCTGTTAACATATGATGATGCATCTATTTTAACAAGACAGAAAATTTATGAATGTTTGCATTATTCTGGACATTGAACATGAGATTTTATATTTTACTGCTTATCCTTATTTTCAGACTTTAGTACTATATCAGTGTGATATGGAAATTCTTACTGGGCTGTAAAGCTCACACCCCTTCATCTTTCTTTTCTTCTCAGAGATACAGGACGTTCATGATTGGCTATGGCTTAGATTTATGGGTGAGCAGATGGATAGATAGAGTGTCATAGTACCTGATCAGAGGATTGAAGAAATTTAATTTGTAATTATGCAAGGTTTTACGAATTATTATTGAAATTAATGGTATGGATGTTAAGATTGTAATGACTTAATTTGGCCTTGCATATTCTTTAGGGCTTGCTCTAAGGAGTGTGCGGCCATCACGTATCCGACCCGAGTGTTAGGTTCGGGGCGTGACAGAATGGTATCAGAGCATAGGTTATGATCATTAGGGATTATGATATAAGTGATTAGAATATTACAGAATGATATTAAAGCTTAGGTTATGATCATTGGAGATTACGATATAAATGATTAGGATGTGATAGAATAATATCAAAGCTTAGGTTTAAGATCACTAGAGATTCTGAAGAGATATTAAAACTTTATGTAAGATTAGTAGGATGTGACAGAGTGGCATCTGAGCTTAGAACTTAGGTTACGTTCATTTGGAGACAATGATACAAGTGATTAGGATATGACAGAACAGTACTAGAGCCCAAGTTTAAGGTCACTAGGGATTGTCATATAAATGATATCAAAACTTTGAGATTATAATCAATAGAGTATGATAGATAATATTAGAGTCTGAGGTTATAATCATTAAGGATGTAATAGAATGATATTACAATTTAGGTTATGATCATTAGAGAATATGATTTAAGTGGTATATAAGCTTAAGATTATAATTATTTGAAATTATGACTTTAGTGATATTTAAACCTAGGTTATGATCATAAGGAACATGATTGACATAAAAGAAAGGAATCAATATTTGGATTTTGAATCAATAAATACTATGATGAAACTTTATGTATAAGTGGTATATGATGTCTATAATAAAATTGATGAGTTATATCTTAGATTTCAATTAGTAAGGTTGACCTTAGTATGAGAAGAGTTGATCTTAGAATGAAGTGCAAGGTATTGATAAATTATGTTGAGTATACTAGATGATTTTGAAATGTTAAACTTATATAATTGAAGATCATGATACTTTTTTAATTTCGATGATAATTGTCTGATGCATTATGAATTTTGGATTTATCAAAAGAAAGTTAATTAGGGTATGGTCCAAGAAGAAATTTCATCATATGAGAGAGAAATATTTTTGAGCATTGAACCTATAAGAGGATCATATATGAAACTCAATCTTAGAAAAAAAAAATACTTGAATTTTATTATGAGAATATGAGATACACATTTTGGTGAAATCTTTGGTTACTCAAAATATCATATTTTGAATATGATTCCTTGATCTTTCAAGTTGTATTGAATTTCAAGTCAAAAGTTTATTTTTCTAAGTAGATCAAAAGTATTTTGATATTGTTGTTAATTTAAAGAAAAAAAAATTATTATTTTATCAGAGTATGATATACAGGTTATGATGAAATCTTTAATAATTCGAATTATTATCTGTGGATTAATTTTTTTTTGTTGAAGATGGTGAAGTGTATTAATTATTCAAGTCAAAGTTTAGATATATATATTTTTTTAATTGAACCAAGACATCTTGCTAGTGTTAAATTTTGAATGACTTATACAAGGAACAAGATTTTGTATGGATAACAAGATTTTGTATGGATTTATTGATTAATATTAAGGGTTGTGATGAAGGGAGCTCTATAAGAAATAATCAAGTTGATTCTACTCATAAGGATGTTGGCTTGAGTTCTTTTAGTTCGTCAAGTTAGAATTAATTCTTTTAAAAAAAGAAGATTGATTTAGAAATTATCTAAATGATTGTAAGATAAATCTAAAGTTAACTCCAATTGATTCTAGACATGTTTGATTCTTGAAGAGTGATAAAACTTATACAATGATTTCAAACATAGGAAGTGGATCAAGATTTAATTTTATATACTATACCCGAAGGTAGTAAAGATAAAGAAACTTAAAATTTTGCCGTAAGTCTTATATGAAATTTGAAGGTTGGATCTATCCTGGATTGATCTAACATATAAGGATATCTTTATCTTTGATAGACTTATATAGTTTGATAAATTAATATCAGAGTGCGCAGCAAAAGCATGGTGGGTTAAAATGATTAGAAATATTAATTCTTTGATTCCGAAGATATTATGGAATACATTAGTTGTAAATAAAGAATGATTTTAATCTGATCATAGTCGGATAATTTTTGTTAGTAGGTTGCTTCATTGTAGATAATGCCAAGAAATTTTAGACATCTCAAGTTACAGTTTGATAGTTCTGGTATTAGTTTAAACTTAGAAAGTCCTAACATAGATCTCATATTTTAAAAAATTTAATACTGTTACTTAAACTGATATAGAAGATTGAGATTTTTCTTAAGATGAGAGTCTATATATAAAATTTGTTGGAAGGTCAAGAGAAGAAAAAAATCGATGATTATGAAGAGTGCCCGATGTTTGACCTTTATTTATTTTTCTATCAAGGGTAGTCTGAGATAATTATGAATTTCGAGTGAAATATATTAGACAAATAACGGTGGTATATTAATACAAGTCCAAAATGTTACAGTTCTTTAAAAAATTGAGAAATCAATAAGAAGGGATGAGTTTGAGATTTCAAATAATTTTGTTATAACAAGATCATGAGAAATAAATAATATATATGACATTATCGTAAGTTTGAGAATGACATGAAGAATGTATACTTTGAGATATATCTCGAATAACATAACTTAATTTCGAGGATGAAATTATTTGAAGGGATGGAGAATGTAATATCCCGACCTAGAATCAAGCCCAAAACCCAAAACCATACAAAAAAAAAAGGAGAAAACAGAGGAATCGGGAGGAAGAAGACTCCCGTTGAGAGTCTTCTTCCCACCATGAAAAGGAGAGAGGAATCCGAGTAAAAAATGGATTCTTCCTCTATAAAACCCAAGCCCCTCGCCTCCTCCTTCATGAATCACCCTAAAATCTCTTTTTCTCCCGATTTTTTCTGTTCTCGGATTGAAGGTTTTGGCCGGCGATTTAGTGGCCCAAAAACACCACAAAGAGCAAGGTAATGAATCAAAGACTCCTTTCTTCAATTTCTTTTGATTATAAATTAGGATTTCTATCGATTTATTGCTATTTTTTTTGAGAAAAACTTCGAGATTTTGAAACCTCTGTTTTGGCCATCTGTGTATGAGTGTTTTCCGATGCCGTTCACCGCCGGCGAGCACCCGGACCGAGTGTCACGGTTGCGCCACCTCAGCTAGATCTCCCCTCCCGTCGTTTCGACAAGATCCCGTGGGGGATTTGGATGGAAAAGAAGGGGGGATCGCATCCCCTGTTTCGGCCCTAAAGAAACCCGTGGGAAGAGAAGAAAGGAAGAAGAAGAAGAAAAGAAAAGAAAAGAAAAAGGAAAAAAAGAAAAAGAAAAGAAAAAGAAAGGAAAAAAAAAAGAAAAGAAAAAGAGAAAGAGAAAAATAAAAATAAAATAAAATAAAAAGAAGAAGAAGAGAGAGAATTTTCCTCTCTCTCCTTTTTCTCTCCTTTCTCTCTCTTTTCTCTCTCCTCTCTCTACCTTCTCTCTCTACATTTTCTCTCTCTAGATTCTCTCTCTAGATCTTTCTCTCTTTTTGTGAATTTTATCTCTCTAGAATCTTTCTACTCTCTCTGATTTCATCACAAACCCTAGGATATATTTGAATTAAAAATATGATGAATTGAGATTGCTCCAAAATTCGTGCAGTAGGTCTGATTCCAGTCCGATCTTATTTGAAATTTGTAACACTTGATTCATATTGAGTCACCCTGATAGGACCTTTGATGATCTCGATCATGATTGCCTCATCTGAAGGATACGAAGATTCTCTCTCCACTTTCTCTCTCTACTTTCTCTCTCTAGAATTTTCTCTCTCTTCATGGATTTTCTCTCTCTATAAGTCTTATGGATCAGTGGAGGATCCAGATACTTAGATAAATCCTAATTTTGATTAATCCTAAGAGAGGTTCTCGATTTGTGTATTAGGATCAATTATCGATAATTTTTTCCATATATGTGATTTTTATATTGATCAGGGTTATAAAGAGATGATTGTCTGCATATGATATCGAGTGGAATATCTTGTTAGAGAAATTCATAAATCAAAGAAGAACATTGATTTCTGTGTTTGGATCAGTCACCGGTAAAGGTAAGAATCCCTGTACATGATCACTATTATATATATGCTATTTTACTGTTGGTCTTGCATCGTTGGTTTTGCATCGTCGGATTTGAGATAGATGAATTTATTATACCTGAGATACTGTTATTTGATTTTGAGCATGAGTATGTTATGTTAATATATATGTATCAGAGATTGATAGCATGATTATATGGGTATGACATATCTGAATTGATCATAATGCAAGACAGAATTGATTTGATAAAATCAACACAAAATGATTAAATGAAAAGAAAGAGATATATGGTATGGACTAGCCTTGTCATATGGAACAGCCCGCCAGGAGCTTATGCCTGGGACAGCCCCCACTGGCTTACAGGTGGATTAGCCCGCCAGGAGCTTATGCCTGGGACAGCCTCTCACGGGCTTTCGTACGTGGGACAGTCGGCCAGGAGCTCATCCTGGGACAGTCTTGAAAGACTTTTTAAGTAGATTCGATCCGGATGATGACTGAGGTATAGACTTGGATAGTCCAGAGCCGAAAAAAAACTGTTAAGAATCATGTGATTATGAAAGGAGAAATGAAAGATAAGACATGAAATAATTGTTGAATAAAAGTGTTTCACCTGTTAACATATGATGATGCATCTATTTTAACAAGACAGAAAATTTATGAATGTTTGCATTATTCTAGACATTGAACATGAGATTTTATATTTTACTGCTTATCCTTATTTTCAGACTTTAGTACTATATCAGTGTGATATGGAAATTCTTACTGGTTTACTCACACCCCTTCATCTTTCTTTTCTTCTCAGAGATACAGGACGTTCATGATTGGCTATGGCTTAGATTTATGGATGAGCATATGGATAGATAGAGTGTCATAGTACCTGAGCAGAGGATTGAAGAAATTTAATTTGTAATTATGCAAGGTTTTACGAATTATTATTGAAATTAATGGTATGGATGTTAAGATTGTAATGATTTAATTTGGCCTTGCATATTCTTTAGGGCTTGCTCTAAGGAGTGTGCGGCCATCACGTATCCGACCCGAGTGTTGGGTTCGGGGCGTGACATTGGGTCAGAATTGGGTTGAGTCCGAGCAATCCACAGCCAAGTGAACTTTTTAAGGAATCAAGGATTAAGGAATACCGTTCAAGGCAGATGGGATACTGGTCTCCCTTCTCTAGAGTTGCTAATATGTTTGTTTTTTTCCATACATGTGTGGGTCTTGTTTGTAACCATTAGAGTAACCTTTTACCATTCAGAAACTCTTGCAGGAGGAGATATAATTGTCAAGGTCAGCATTAATATGCGTTTACAGATCCAAGGCTAATTTTGCTGGTCATCAAAATTTTATGGTACGATGATTTTCCTGACAGACTTATAGCATTGTTTACAATGTTCCAACAATAGTTGGATGCCTAACATCTCTAGTAAGTTTATACTTGCTTAAATGATCTAGATGTTAAACTATTCAGTTCTGTTGTCAAATTAATTAAAATATTGATGCACCAGTTGAAGAATAAGAGGTACTTTTTTTTTTCTTTTGGTAGACAAGGATAAGGAGGTGCCTGCATGTTTTTGGCAAACTATGGATTGTTCATTTTAACAAATTGAGACATGAGTTTGGTTTAAAATGTAATGGTTGATTACTCTCAGCAAGAATACATAATATATTAATAATTGTCGACTGTGCAACTTATTTTATATAAATTTTAGAATTATAATTTTATTAAAAATTAGTATTTTTATGCTTATGTTATAATTATATTATCTCAAATAGTGGTTACAACAAAACACGTGCAATATAGGTGCCTACTTACTATTGCACATAAATGTTCCAGTAAGAGATGATTGATATCGGCATATCTATTTAATCAATGCATTTTACTTTTAGCTATTGTTTTTCTCAAGGGTTTTGCTCACATAAATCCTAAGATATCAGTTGTCCTAATGATCGAGTGATAGCAATCAAGAATGATTAGGATTTTATTTATACCTTATCTCGATAATCCAACTGGTGGTCAAACCTAGGGCTATTAACGAATCGAACATGATCGAACATGCCACTGTTTGGGATCGACTGTTTCAAACTACTGTTTAGTTCGTATTTGGTTCGGGTTCGAACGTATTTGAGAGAACTCTGTTTGAGATTGATTTTGTTAAGCTCATTATGTTTGAATTAGGCTCGAGTTTGGCTCGTCTAGAGTAACATGAAAATTAAATATTCAAAGAAAATAAAGAAAATAAAAAAAATTAAAGAAGAAAATCATGTTGACTCTGTGCAAGACGACCGTTCATATCTTGCTGGGCTTTTCTAACTGCTCCACCGAATGCTGGAATCCTCCCTACCACTGCCGGAATATTCTCTCCCTTGATGCTGATGGCCTGTGCCTCCTCGCCGAAGACACCTCCAAGCCACTGAACATCGTTGAGTCCTCCACTGTTTGCCCTGCAGGGAAGCCATCGCATCGGACCGACCTCGGCACCCGCAGCCTCCACAACCTCGACCACTGCAAACCTCCATCTCTGCACCAAAAACCTTAGCTTCGACAGCTGCGACGAGGGTGGGATCGGGGTCAAAGAGATCGACAGGGGGATGTCGGAGGAGAATGATCGGAGATTGGAGGTACGATCGTGGGGAAGGAGGAGGAGACTGCGGCGATGGAGGGTGGAGGCGAAGTTCTGCCACCGCTGTTGTGGCTGGTGGGGTGGGACGGACGACAGAGCCGGTTCATGTGTGTGGTGTGGGAGGACGGTTGGATCGTGCTCACGAAAGTCCAGATCGAGCGATCGAATATCCTCCATGCCTCCCACTACAAAGAGAGGTCGAGAGGTCGAGAGATGAAATGAGGCTATCAGAGGGTTAGGGTTTGAGTGTAAGAGAGCATATATAGGCTAGGGTTAATTGATCAATTGATCACCATCGTCGGATCATTGATCCAATAGTGATAAATAAGGCCTTCTTCAGCCACTGGATCAATGATCTGACAGTGATTATTAAGGCTTATGTATAAAATGCTATAATGCACATTATACATTATATATACTAAAAAATATATACTAAAAAAATCATAAAAAAGTAAATATATTAGTATAATATGTATATAAATATATATAAAATTTATTTATTTATTTTATCATGTTTTTATCAATCTGAACACGATTGAATAAAGGCTTGTTCTAGTTTGGATCGTTAAGGTATCTACTTTAAAAATCTTGTTTGTGTTTGGTTCTATAGTTTAACAAGCAAGTCGAACATGACTCGAAAATGATTCGAATATTTTGAGCGAATCGAACAATGAGCTAGACTGATAGCCCTAGTTAAAGCAAGTACCAAATGGACCAGACTTTCATGAAAACATAATAGATAAGTATCACATAGCCCTTGCTGGATAGGGCAAATGAATCATACTAAGTGAAAAATTGGAGATTGAAAAGGCAAGATAAAATAATGATATAGATAGATCAAAGAATTAAAACTTGATTATGATTAATTATTATGTAGTAGTACAAACCACAAGCTGAAGAACATCATAGTTTGGTTTGCAGTTATAATGTACAAAAGCGAACTATCAAAACCATTGAAGATGGACAATCACTATAAGAAAATAGACTATTAGCGATGGCTAATTACCATCGCTAATATCAGGATTACTGTCGCTAATACTATTAGTGACAGACTCCCATCGCTAAAAGTTTATCGAAAATAATATCGTTGCTAATTACTATGATTAGGGACAGTAAAATCTTCCATCGCTAATAACAATAATTAGTGACTGTATTAGTAGAAAAAAACTGTTGCTAATAATTTAATTTTTTTATTAATTAAAATTTTAAAAATTATTAACGATGGCACTGTCATTGCTAATGCTATCGCTATTTTTTTTAATTTTTTAATAAAAAATTTAAAAAATTATTAGCGACAGCACCTACGTCGCTAATGCCGTCACTAATAATTTTTTATTTTTCTTAAAAAAATATATAATTAAATATTTTAAAACTTATTTTAGTCACAGTAACAAGCAATAATATTTTTTAAAATCTATTATAAATAAAATAATAATTATTTATCATAATCATAAATATAAAATTAATTATATTATATTAAAAATATAAATTATATAATTGTATGAATTTATACTACTTTATAAGTATCAAAATTGCATACATATCTCTAAAAAAAATTATGTGAGGTCCTCCTCATCATCCTCTTTATCCTCCTTCTGCTCTTGTACATCGTCTCTAGTAGCTGGTAGATGAGAGCCAGATATCCTAGTATCCTATAACAAAAAAAAATAAAATATTATTAATAAGTTTTGATGCAAAGCATATATATCGATACGAAAATATATATTTCGATATACTAGTTTAATTCTTGAATAGATTATTCTTATACATTTCATTCGATGATACGGAGCTATAGACATCCCCCTTATCCATCGATTGGATAGTTAGATTAAATTTTTATCTCTTAGATCTCTTTTTCAAATTTAATCCTAAACATGTGAAGCTTAGACTTACCTACTATGATGGCTGTGACAATGAGCTCAACTGATTGTATAGATGCGGGTCTCAGAGAATCTCAATGACTGTATTGCGGATGGTATCTCGAAAGTTTTGAGGTCGCTGACTTTGAAGCCTCCGTACGACCTCCTTTACATGTGTGTCACCCTACGTCTAGATCGTCGAGACTTGAGAAAAGGACGTCAAAGAGTATCGAGCTACTGGAGGGTCGAAGCTATAGCCGAATCTTATGATCCGACTCCTACTCACTCCTTTGGTGGCCTTGAACCATCCCTCCAAATCAAGGAGGGGCTAAGAGGATGGGTCCTCACCATGCCGTGATACAAGATACTCCACATAATCTACCTATATAGTTTAAAAATTTATTAGTGCATACATATCAATATATATAAAAATTTAATAAATAATATTTTAAGTTTGTTACCAAAATCTGTCGAGATTTAGGATCTAAGTAGTCACCAGTCCTCCTAGACTGGTATATGGCCTCCCATATCTATAGCTGCCTTGATGCACAACCAGCTACCATGTCTATAATAAATAAATAATAAAATTAAATTAATTAAAATAGACATATGACCAATTCAATATAAAATTAATTTAAGTATAAAATTTTTATCAATCTATCGATCACAACATGTGTGCCAACGGAGCTGTCAGTGTACTTGATCGGATGCTGCTGGACGAACTGATTCTGTTGTGCCCTCTGTCGCCTACCAGAGTACTCAGTATTCAACTGATTGCAAAGGGCCTCTCATATATATGTCTATATCCAGTGATCTATGTAAGACTTTCAGTTCGATGGTGACTCAGAGCTAGAGTGCTCTATGACAGACTGTCGAAGGCTATACAGTCCATCTCGAAATCTCCACACGACCACCTCCTCAAAGGTCCAACGATCAGCCTCCTCATCCTAAAGAGCATCGAATCAATAGTACCCCTACAAATAGAAGCAACCATATATTAATAACCTATTGTGAATTTAAAAATTAAACATCTTTGACTAACCAAGAATATCTCCTAGGTTGCATCACGAGCCCCGATGGCCAACTGGAGAATTCGTTCACCAATCCTGGCATCAATCGTCAGATGATCTTGATAACCACACGAGGCACCTCAGGCTCTATAAATGTACTGCAAGTGGGGTTCGGTCAGAGGTGAGATGCGTATGGAGATGTGGGCCAAAGGGGGTTCGGTCGGAGGTGAGATGCACAAAGGCGACGTCGGCTGAAGGGGACATGCACGGACATCTCTGGAGAGAGGAGGGATGCGTGAAGGTCGATCAAGAGAGCGCATGGAGGAGGCTTGAGGGGCTGACACAAGGCACCTGATCCCACCCTTGGAGCCGATGGAGCGCATGGAGGAGGCCCGAGGGGCCGATGCAGGGCACCTGATCTTGACCTTGGAGCTGACGGAGCGTGTGGGGGGGATCGGCCATGCAGGAGGCTGTTCGGAGGTGTGCGGGAGAGGTTCGACTGTTGGGAGACATGTGGAGGCGCATGAGGGCACCGATCGGGACCTCGGTGAGTCGACCATGCACAGAGATATGCGAAGGGGGATCGGCACCATGGGGACATCGTTCGAAGCCTCTGAATATATGAAAGGTGGAAGAGGGTGCCTTCTTGAGGACCACCTTGGGCTGTTTTGGCCATGTGTGGAGATGCAAGGAAAGGGGGATTGGCTGTGCAGGAGACTTCAGGTCGTCAAGGGTGGCTTCGGAGAGTCTTGGGCCCTCATCGGGGCCAAGGGAGAACGAAGGGGATGCTGATGTTGGATCCAGCACCAGTAATTGTGCAAGTGAGCGTGGGGCATATGTTGGGGCTGCCTAATCCTGGGCACAGCAAGCACGGGGGAGGCCGATGTCGTCTTTGGAGTTGATGGAGACACTTGCAAGAGAGGCCAATGCTGGCTTCAAAGTCGACGAAGATGCTCGTAGTGGAAACCAGCTACCCGACCCCATCTATGGCACGCAAAGAGGAAGACCAGTTGCCCGATCTCGATCATGGTGCATGCGGGGGGAGGCCCATGGCTTCCCTTCTTTTCTCCCCTCCCTCTCTCCCTCTCTCTCTTTCTCTTTTATTACTTGTTGATAGATGGGACAAAAGAAAGGAGGAACTCCCCTCTCCTGCCACCTTTTTCCTCTCTCTATCCCTCTCTTTTATTATCCGTCAATAGATGGGACAAGGGAGAGGGGGGGATCGGCAACTTGCAGGAGTGAGGGTACATGTGGGGGACCTCAGATTTGTAGATCCTGTGATGCACGGCGCTGTGAGCTTGGGGTAGATCGGTACAGGTAGAAACCTATGCAGAAGTTTTAGGACTGTCGCAGATAGTCTGGATCATGTCAGGGTTGATCTCAGCACCGTCCAAGAGTGGACGCAATCGTCCGAAGTCGACTTCAGAATATACTTGGGTAGGGTGCCCACCGCAGCAGACGTTAGAGCTGTTAAAGGCTAGATTAATTCAAGGGGTTGCCTATGCATGCCAAGGTATGATTGCTCATGGGGTCCATGCAGTAATGGCCTTATCATGATCCGAAGTCAGACACAAGAAGTCTTCAATCCCCCCGATAAAAAGTGGGGTTTTCAGCTAGTGGGTTTGGGCTTTCACCTCCATTAGCGTACTATGGCTTGCTCTGATCCGATCTTCTCCCTCACTGAAGAGTGGGATCTTCGATCGTATTCTCACTAAATAGTGAGAATTTTGGCTGTACTTTCATTGAGCAATGGAGGTTTCGGCTGCACTCTCATTGAATAGTTAAAAATTTGACTGTAGTCCTATCAAGCAGTGAGGGCTCCGGCTGCTCTCTCGCTGAAGAGCGAGGGCTTTGCCTGCTCTTCTACTGAATAATGAGAGCTCCACCAACTCGTCTGCTGAACAATGGGGGCTTTGCCTACTTTCTCCAGGAGTACAAGTGGCCGTTCATGCCCTCTATACAAATTATGAGTTCTTTTAGAGAGTTCTTGGACCCTGTTTAACTCTTGATTAGTTGCTTTGACTTGCACCTGAGCTCTTCCTTAGTTTGAGCTTATTTTTTCTTTAAATCAATCTAATTCTAGGCTTCAAATTGGTCTAGATTTGACTTCAACCTCGGCCCTTTGATTTTAATACTCATTAACCTGTAATTTTCCTAAAAGAAAAGAACATGAAGTAAAAGGTGAGGGCTTGAAAATCTCTTACCAAAAAAATTTTGTGCAAGTTGGTTGAAACTTGTTTCCTTTTCTAGTCTGAGTTGCATGCCCCTATTATTAGATCCGACTAGGAGTGTTTGGAGGGACATCCTTTAATCCATTCGATTTGTGATCGTGGAAGAGGAAGCACTTGAGTAGTTGGGTTTGACAGTATTTACAGACTCATGGATCACCTAAGAAACTTTCTTTAAGAAGTCCCCCATATCTTGATAAGAAAGAAGAAAGACATTTATGACAATAAATAATGGAGTAGGTGTAAAGTTTCATTATAATGAAGTACGGATAAGAGAGGGGAGATCGGGATCAGTTGGAAATCCCTTGCATATTTCTACTCTCTTTTCTCATTAGTTTCTGATAGATCCTTTCTCCTTCTCTTTCTCTCTCTTCTTTTAATACATATTTGAAAATAAGAAAAAATCATGTGAAAAGAAGAAGGGTCCCTCAAGCAAGAGAAAATTTCTTCTGATGACTGGACGTTCGGCAAACTTTTATTTTTTGGAGATCTGATGCCATCGGGGTGGCATAATGGAGTTTCTGTGATCACTCCTCATGAATGTGCTTGCATCCTCCCAACTTGAATTATTAGCCCCCCATTCTTAGATCTAACCCAGAGAGCTTAAAGAATACTGGTGCCTCTCATTTAACAAGAGCTTGACTGTTGCATAGTGTGGACCATCTCTTTTTTTTTTTAAAGCTAGCAAAGGGGGTTGTGAGGCTGGAAGCCTATAGAGTGGGTTGTGGGATGCCTCCAGTGAGTGACACGGAGCATAATCTATAGTCAAAAGCCCCCCCGGTGAGAAAGCTCTCCGCAGGGGCATAATGGTAGATAAGGCGCTCTTTTTCAGACGTGGCAGTCGCACGAGGGCCTAGTGCCAGTGTAAGGGAGCCCGCCCCTTCCTCTAGCACCAATTTATTGATGCAAAAATCTGTCTGAGGTTGGAGGCACTGGAGCGAGGTGACTCCAATGGATCGACAGCGGTCGGATCTGTAAGAAAAGTCTTATTGGAAGTGGCTCCGGCGAAAACCCTCCGATGCTCAAGTCAGATTCATGCACAACAAGTGGGAAAGAGCATTTGCGAGAGGGAGAGGAGGCATACCTTTGGGTCCTCACTTTACCTTTATTTATATATGGAGGCTGGAGCCGTGGGAGAACATGAGTAGTCAAAGACATTTTATTTCTCATTAAATATTCTCGAGAGTAGTGCTTGGCTATGCTGCTTCATGGCACATGGGAAGTCTGGGAGAGGGGAAGAGAAAGTCATAGAGTTCCCTTCTTTTTGTCCCTCATGATGTCCTCAAAAACTGTGCTTAGCCCTTTGATTTTCTAAGGACTGAAAGATGGCATCTCTATACAGCAAGTGCGAGCCACCTTCATTAATGGTTTATCCATGGCTATTGCCCTTTTTTAAATGGGATGACATGAAGAAACTATCATAAGGCCTTTTGGAGGCTAATGACCAAAGGCAGAGGCTAGAGGCTGATGTCAGGATCGATAGCCGATGTAGGAGCCATTGTCACTACAGGTTCATCAGTCGAGATGGGATTTGGACATACGCAAAGGGTGCGAGTGCCGGTGGGCCGAAGCTGAATGTGCAGACGCATCTATTCTCTTTTTCCTCCCCTACCATCTTTTCTCTCTCTCCAGCCTCATCTTCTTTTTCCTTTGTCTTTGCTCATAATAGAACGTGAAAGAGGGAGGCAATTAATGCCTCCATTGGATCTAGTTGACTCAAGAGCAGACATATAGTGCCTAGGATGGTTCAAAGATTCTCTATCCCATGTCTTCGGCCAGTGTGTGTGTGTGTATATATGTATGTATGTATGTATATGTATATGTGTGTTTGTGTTTGTGCTTGTGCGTGTAGTTAATTAGAAATTAAAAGAGCTGAATACGGTGTCTATCAAATGTTTCCTGATAGCTATTAGATATCTAACAATTAAACATTTTCATTAATGTTTATGAGTTTGAGGGGTCTCGCAGGAGAGCTTGCCTCCCCCACACACCACCCCCCCCCCCCCCTTTTTTTTTAAATATATTGGCCCAAATTATTTACAAGCCTAATAAATCAAAAATATAATTAAAATAATAATTTGTTATTATGAGCTGCTCGTCCTTACCACTATATGACAAGAAATAGGCATAATTACTTTTAAGAAGTATTAGCATGCATGGACCAACTACATCTTGAGTCAAGGCATATTTCCATTCTTTTTATTTCAAGGAAGCTTGAGAAAATTTTCGCAGACCTATGCTGCACGTTATGCAATAATTGATGATCTATTGTTAAGTGAAGCAAATAAGTGTCCGTTCGCTTTGTCAAACAATCTGTACGTAGACTTGCATGATGTGACTAGTCCTAATCTTGCATGGTCCACGTCAGGCTGTTAGATGGCTATTTCTCATCTTTAGCATAAGGCGTGACTTAGACCTGTCAAAGTAGTGACATGGTGATGTGATCTGGTGGAGCGTAGCATGCAAGGAATCATCTCTATAATCATCTGTATCTACCTTCATCGCTTTCTAATTCCTAATTTACTGACTCTTACCCCTAAGGATACAAGAGTTGGATGCCTAATATCTTTAATAAGTTCGTACTTGCTCAAGTGTGTGGTTCTACTGTTAGATCAAACAACAGTAGTTTTAGGATTCAGTATTCACCAAACCTATGGGGCACTTGCAGGTTTTTGGCCAACTGCGGATTGTTCATTGTAGAAATCAACACATGAAATATCAACAATTGCTGAATGTGCAACTAATTCATATTTCAGAATTATAATTTTATTGCAAACTCTGATTACTTTGTGCTTGTAGCATCTTATCTCCAAACATTGGTTACGAAGCACCTGCAATATAGTTGTCTACTAACCAGCATATGTGAATGTTACGCATGTGAAACGGTCAATTATGGTAATATCTGCATAATAAATGCATTTTTCTTTTAGTTGTATTTTTCAAGGTTTTTCTTCACATGAATCTCAAGATATCAGTTATCTTAATGAGTGATCATGGTTGAGGTGAACTAGCATCTCGATATTTTAGGACCAAGATAGCAAAATCTAGACCTTTCTATTAATTTCCAAATTACAATTCTAGATTTAAAAATTTATTACTTAAAAATTGATTTAAAAAGTGGAAAATAATTGAGAAACATCTATCTATATTTTGGATTGTATTAGTTTGTAACAACTAAGATGATCAAGATTTTGATATATGTCATATGGGAATGCCCTAAATGGTCTTGATGAAACTTTTGACCTTCTCCAAAAACATTAGACTCGAAATGTATTATTTAAAAAAAAAGTTCCAAAATACCTGACAAATAGATGGAAGTTGTAGAATGGCATGCTATTTGAAATAGATCAAATTGTCAATTTAGGATTCTAAATAGATACCAATTAAGTCAACCAACAACTGTAGAAAATATTTGGAAGAGAAAAATAAATTTATTTAAAAACATAAAGATAGAAATAATTAATTTAGCTCCTCTTATTAAAAAAAAATTACATCTCTCCAAGATATTTTACCTCACATAAAGAATTTTTTCAAACTCATCATGCAAGTCTCTTCCCCTCTTAATAAAATTATGTATCTCCTCCACTAGAAGACAAAAATATTATTATCTACTACTAAAAATAGAAAAGCTGACAATCCTACTTCAACTCAAAAAACAAACTCAAATATACTATATCTAAGACTCAACCTAACTAAAATGGACCAGAATATTTTAATAAGACTTGAACTTGGCAATAAATATCAACAAAGATTTGGTAGCCATAAAGATCCATGGATCATGGACAAGCACTGACATAATTTAAATTATAAAAATTTGCATACATCACATCATACTATGTGTGAAAAAATGTTATATTTTGCACCAATTTTATTTTTAGTAGTGAAGCACAGTAGAACATTCATTTGTCATGTTCTCTAAAGATATTCTATTCTCAAGCCAAAGAAAGAGGAGGAGATGAAGGACAAGGAGATAGTGAGAGATTTGAAGGTAAGGGAGAGACGGAGGCAGAGAGAGTTGAGAGGAAAGGAACAAAGAGGAGGGAAGGAGTTTGGATAGGAGGAAGATGGTGGATAAAAGCTTTCCATGTGTAATTTAATTTGGTTGATTCCACATCATTTCTCTCTCATTATTGTTACTTTCATCGTTATTGCCATGGTGGCACAAGTTAATATTGCAACACGTTATAAAGTATCCATAATTACAAAAATTAGAATGCTATGCTAAAATTTAGAAAAGTATATAAATATAATATTTTTTCAATAACTAAGACTTAAAAAATTCTAAACTCAAAATTTTCATGGAACCCCTTGGCTACCATGCCGTCCCATGCACATGTGGCTGTTGCATTAATTCTTATAAATCATGAAGTAGTGTTTCATGGTAATTATTTTGAAATTAGTGAGAGAAAATTTGCGGTCCAATTTCCCTTTTAATGCAACTAGTATGTGCAACTTCCGCATGCTTCAAACCTTTTCCACGCTAACATTACTCATGTTCATCTAATATAATTAGACGAACATGAGTAATATTGGAATAATATTCTCTCAAATTACAATTACGCAATAGAAGGTAACAAAATGCAACAATGTGAATATCAACTACAATCCCTCAAAAGGCTGCAATCCAACGGCCTACAAAAGGCTCAATAGAATTAGCAGCAACAATCCCTCAATTATGCAACAATTCATCAGTTTTTATGTTGATTTTAGCCAAAATATCCATTCTAGCTTGCTATCCCTGTTATTGTAATGGAGCTTCTATATTTAGCACGTTAGATGCAGCTGGAACCAAAATTTCAAAATGATATCTAGGCTAGCAAGTCAGGCTGCCAGACAAACATTTGAATGCTATTGCATATGGTATAGATAACCCAAACTTATCAGAAAGTTGCAAACTAAAAAAAAATCTTGAATATTCATAGAACAACAAATAACTGATCAATTTTCACTAGTTTGACTAATAGGTTAAAAGAAACATTTTATAAGAGTAATGCATGAAAAGTTCATGTCCATATGTTGTACAAGGATGTAGGTTGGTATCATTAGTTGGAATTGTTGTGAATCATGGGCGTAGTTGATTGTTGAGTTGCCACCTTAGCATTAGTGAGCTCAAACTACATCTTGTATATCTAGTATGCCAAAGCATTTTCTTTCTGAAAGGGAAATCCAAGACTAGAAAAATATTGTTTTAATATTTAAAATAGATTACTGTATAAAAAAGTGATCGGGACACGCGGTTTTAGTACGTGCGAAATGCATGTCTTGTCTGTAACCATGAAAAGTAGTTTTTCCAGCATTCAGGGACTCCCATTCTTCTCCTTTACGGATACAAGGCTAGTTTTGCTGGAGATCAAAATTTTTATGGTGTGACAATTTTCCTAACAGGCTTATAGTATTGTTTACAATGTTCCAACAATAGTTGGATGCCTAATATCTCTAGTAAGTTTACACTTGCTTAAATGATCTAGATGTCAGGCAACTATTCAGTTCTGTTGTCAAATTAATTAAATTAGTGATGCACCAGTTGAAGGGTAAGGAGGTGCTTGCATGATTTTAGCCAACTACGGATTGTTTATTTTAACAAATTGATACATGAGTTTGGTTTACAATGTAATGGCTGATTACCCTCAGTAAGAATACATGATATATTAACAATTGCTAACCATGCAACATATCTTATATATATTTTAGAATTATAATTTTATTGAAAATTAGTGTTTTTATGCTCATGTTATAATTATATCATTTCAAATAGTTGTAACAACAAAACATGTGCAATATAGGTACCTACTTACTAGCATACATGAATGTTCACATGAGAGATAGTTGATACTAGCATATCTATTTAATCAATATATTCTATTTTTGGCTATTGTTTTTCTCAAAGGTTTTGTTCACATGAACCCCAAGATACCAGTTGTCCTAAAAATCAAGTGAAACGTTTCTCTTGCAAACTCCCTAAGATGGAATATGTCTTGGAATTACTTAAAAACTTAACGTTTCCCTTGCAAGCTTCATTTCAACTGGAATTATTATAATTTATTATTTTTCACTATTTGTTAAAAGTAAGATGGGTTATAAGGTTCATGTATGGAAATCTTGACTTCTATGTTAATAAAATTCATAACCTTAGGATAATAAAAAATTTACTATTTGTGGAAATCTTATGGGTTAAAGAGTGCAGCCCACAAGTTTGGGTTGTCGTGATACTTTATTCGAGTTGATCTCTTTATTTTCTTTGTTGATCTTTTCTAGTGAATATTATCTATTAAATTATTTTTAAAAATGAAAGTGGACCGAATAATACTCATTTGGATCTATTTTCGTATCCGAATTTATCCAAATGTGAATAAAAGTTTGAGTATCTGACTAATATCATACAAGCCTTAATTTCAGTACTCATATTCCAAAAGTACCACTAAATAATGCAGTAATAAATCATGTATTCTTGGGTCAATTTAATCTTCATTAATCTGTTATTTGTTGCATCTGGACCTGTAGCAGAAGATCAACTTCTGCTCTTCAATGATCTAAAGTACATAGTATGCAGTAGTAAATGGTCTGTTCTCAAGTCAAGTTAGCTAGTCATTACCTTCACGAGTCAAGCAAACAATGAAATTCTGTATGACTGGCTGAGATTTTTGTGAGTTACTCTGTCCAAAACATTCACGCTGGGCTGCAAAGAAGTTGTTTCATAGTTGACGTAATTTTTGAAAAATACATTTAGGTCCTCTAATTAAATTTTATTAGGTAAGTAAACAACAGGAATTGTACTTTGTCCCATACAAGTGAGCGGATTTATTGTCTGTGTCCCGGTAACTTAACTCATATGATTGAGATACAGGTGGATAAGGGTTCTAGGTGGAGCATAGCTTGCAAGGAAACTTCTCCCCAATAATTTGTGGTTCATTGGTTCCATGTCACCTTTGAGAGCCAGAATAAATGGCCATGATTGGACCAAGCAGTTCTCAAATAAATTCTTTAGCTTCTAATACATACATACATATATATATATATATATATATATATATATATATATATATATATATATATATATATATATATATAGTTAGAAACTAAAGTCACCAAATGGCTATCAAATGTTTCCTGTTAACCGTAAGATTTCTAAGAATCCAGCATTTTCATAAACGTTTGTAATTTCAAGGGGTCTCCCAGGAGAGCTAATTCCTTTTTGTAGCCCAAATTCTGTACAAGCTAATCTATCAAAAATATAAATAAAAGAATAATTTGTTATTATGAGCTGCTGGTTGTTACTACTATATGACAAGAAATAGGCATAATTGCTTATGAGAAATATTAGCATGGACCAATTACATCTTGAGTCAAGGCTTATTTCTATTCTTTTTATTTCAATATAGTTGAGAAAATTTTCACAGATCTACGCTGCATGTTATATAGTAATTGAGGGTCTATTCCCAAGTCAAGTAAATAAGTGTCCGTTCTCTTAGTCAAATAAACTATGCATGGACTTGCATGGTGTGACTAGTCCTGATCTTTATGTCAATGTAACTAGCAACATCCTCCATGCCAGGCTGTTAGATGGCTACTTCTTATCCTTTAGCACATGGCAAGACTTTAGACTTATCAAAGTAATGACGTAGGACGTGATCTGGTGGCAAGAAGCTTGCAAGGAATCATGTCTATAATCAGCCATATCTATCTTCAGCACTTTCTAATTCCTAATTTAGTGTTTTTAGTCTAGTATTAATGCACCATCTGCAAGCAAAATATATTTTGAGAAAGATTGACAGATCATTTATAATAAGATCACTCCACTCAAATACTAAACACTTATCCCTAAGGACACCTAGCATCACTGTTAGCCATTTCCTTTCTCTTGATGGTACACAATTAGCTCATTCCTTAAGATTTTTGTCGTGCACTAACTTTATAAGACTTGCAGTTTTGGATAATTCTAATGTATAGACCAGATCACTGCCTACATATTACCATGATTTTATCTCATCATCTATGGCAGTACTGAGGAAGTGAATTGAGATCTTTATTGTAGCCTCATCTTAAGCACCCGAATAGAAGATTGATTGCATGGTTCTAATCACGGGAATTCGTAATGGACTTTCATTGCACAACAGATCTAAACTGTGTAGATGTTATGCAGTATAAATGGTCCCTTCTCAAGTCAAAGTAAATGATAGTCCATTCTCAAGTCAAGTAAACGATAGTCTATTCTCAAGTCAAGTGAATTTGTAATCCATTATCAAATCAAGTAAACGGTAATCCATTCTCAAGTAAATGATAGTCCATTCTCAGGTCAGGTAGATGATAATCCATTCTCAAGTCAAAGTAAACGATGATCTATTCTCAAGTCAAGCAAATCAGCCATTAGCTTTTTCTCGTGGTAGTCATATCGGTTACTGAAGATATGACCTGACCTGATGGGCTTTAGGCCTTAGGCCTGACCTGTGGGGGAAGATAATGGACCCATGCTGGGCTTTAGGCTTGACCTGAAGGGCTTTGTCTCAGAATCGAGTCCGAGCAATCCACAGTCGAGCGAACTTTTTTAAGGAATTAAGGATTAAGAAATACCGTTCAAGGCAGATAGGATGCTGATCATCTCCCTTCTCTAGAGTTGCTGATATGTTTGTTTTTTTCCATACATATGTGGGTCTTGTTTGTAACCATTAGAGTAATCTTTTACCATTCAAAACTCTTGCATGAGGAGATATAAATGTCAAGGTCAGCATTAATATGCGTTTACAAATCCAAGGCTAATTTTGGTGGAGATCAAAATTTTTATGGTATGACGATTTTTCTGACAGACTTATAGCATTGTATACAGTGTTGCAACAATAGTTGGATGCCTAACATCTCTAGTAAGTTTATACTTGCTTAAATGATCTAGATGTTGGGCAACTATTCAGTTCTGTTGTCAAATTAATTAAAACATTGATGAACCAATTGAAGGATAAGGAGGCACTTTTCTTTTTTGGTATAAAAAGACAAGGAGGTTCTTGCATGTTTTTAGCAAACTATGGATTGTTCATTTTAACAAATTGAGACATGAGTTTGGTTTACAATGTTTTCATTCAAAAAAAAAAGAAAAAAAGAAAAATTGTGTTTGGTTTACAATGTAATGGCTGATTACTCTCAGGAAGAATACATAATATATTAACAACTGCAGACTGTGCAACCTATTTTATATAAATTTTAGAATTATAATTTTATTGAAAATTAGTATTTTTATGCTTATGTTATAATTATATTATCTCAAATAGTGGTTACAACAAAACATGTGCAACATAGGTGCCTACTTACCATTGCACATGAATGTTCCGATAAGAGATGATTGATATCGGCATATCTATTTAATCAATGCATTTTACTTTTAGCTATTATTTTTGTCAAAGGTTTTGTTCATATGAACCCTAAGATATCAGTTGTCCTAATGATCGAGTGATAGCAGTCAAGAATAATTAGGATTTTGTTTATACCTCATCTCGACAATCCAACTGGTGGTCAAAGCAAGTACCAAATGGATCAGACTTTCATAAAAACATAACAAATAAGGATCACATGACCCTTGCTAGATAGGGCAAATTGCGGCTGTAATGAATCATGCTAAATGAGAAGTTGGAGACTAAAAAGGCAAGATACAATAATGACATAGATAGATCAAAGAATTAGAACCTGATTGTGATTAATTGTTATGCAATAGTACAAACCACAAGCCGAAGAACATCATAGTTTGGTTTGCATTCATAATGCACAAAAGTGTTACAATTATTTTATTATCAGTATAAAAAATAAATTTGTAGTTTGCATAAGAGATTATTTTAACAATCTAAATAAATGTATTTTATTTTATTCTATCTTATCTTAGTTCTTAATCTATCTATATTTTCTATCCTAGGAGTCATTATAATTTGAAATCATTACTATCGTAGTCAATGTTACACCTATACCCCTATCCAGATTTATGTCCTTCAAACTCTAACATGACAGTGGTTAAATTTCATGAAGGTCAAGACATCTAGATCCATACTATTCTCTATCCTCCCTTTAATCACCATCTTTTCAATTGATTCAAAGTTATTGGCATGCTTGCACATATATCTATCATTGCCGGCCATTAGACCTATGCCAATAAAATGGTGAGAGAGGAGCTCTGTGGTAAACAAATCTTAATTTGTTGGAATGGGAATAGGGTCACTTGCCTTAAGTGATTGTCTCTCTCTAGTTTCTTTACGGCTTTTTACCGAATAAGTGGTGGGTCAGCATTAAGCGAATGATGGATGGTTAGAAAAGTTCTAGGAGTGAGGAAAGTCAACCATTTGCACCCACCAGTGAGGGCGGCTGATCATGGGCTAAGGTTGCCTAGGGCCAAAAGCGGCAAGTAGGGTGGATGTCGCATAAGACATCAGCAGCCAAGGTGGAGCAATTGCAGCTCTATTTCACGAAGGTCCTGAAATTTCCCAAAGAAAGATGGAGTAAAAAAGGAGCAAATGGGAGACGGTGTTAGTGTTGGTTCGTAGGCTTGGCCAGCAGGTTTCCATCAATTGGATCATCAGGGACTTCAAGAAAAAAGGTAAATTACTGGGGGAAGTCGAGGCTTTCTCACTAGCAAAAGTCCACATGCTTTTTCGCTTCAAATTAGAGGCAAATTGGGATGCTACTCTCGATGGAGGTCCTTGGATCATTATTGGCCAACTGCTCGCCGTCGAGCCATGGGTGCTAGATTTTGTGCCGAGGACAGATGTGGTTAAAATGCCCATAGTGTGGCTATGCTTCCCCTCTCTCCTGATAGAGTTTTGGAGCATGAAGAAGATTCTGGGCATTGTAGAGGAGGTCGGGAAGTTGGTGGCTATCGATGGTTTTATAGATCTTCTCTAGAAAATAGGGTTTGCTCACATCAAGGTGGAGATAGATTCATCCATGCCACTGAAGACCGAAGGGTCTATTAAATGGAAGAAATAGATTTTTTAGCAACCTTTTGTATACAAGAATCTCCCGACGGTGTGTCTTTCTTGTGGTCGAGTTGGCCATCTCGATGAAGCTTGTGGTTTCTCATCGGTTGGTAGTTCCCTTCGGCCAAAGAACATATTGGAGGTGAACCTGACACCCATGGAGGTCTCCGATTTAATAGACCCAATCGAGCCACTACCATGGAGTGGTGTGTTGGAGAAGTGACTATAGCCCACCCTCGACTGGGCCCTTGGGTGGCAACGTTGAAAATCCATCCACCTAGTGTTGTTCCGAGTGGAGCCAAGGGGAAGAATGAAGGTGAGTCGTGACCAGTTGCCTCCATTCACAAGTTGAATCCGCCAGAATCACTCCCAAGGCACCCAAGTCTGCCTAGCTCTCCACTGGATTCAGAGAGTTGGCAGAAGCCGGCTAAAATCGCTCGTCGGTGATCATTGGATGAGCAGCCCGATTGACATAATTTAGGGAGTTCAACATGTGGTGACTCTTCAACCCAGCCTGGATCACCATTCTCGGTGTTGAGGGCTGAGTTTGTGTCTTGCTATGACTGGGGCACTGTTATAGAGATGAAGGTGTGTGAAGGGCTGACGTGTTAGAATCTGGCACCTCAAATTCGATCCACAGCAGAAGAAAAACCCAAGATGGAGAAGCTCAGTTCGAAGAGTGTGTCGTGAGGAGCCCGATAGCATGTGACATAGTACGACGAGCAGCACGTAGGCCAATGGGGCTCGTAGGCTGGCCCATGGGCATGCAAGGCCCACGAGGCATGCATGGGCGTGTCCCAAGTGACCGCATGGCCTAAGTGCACACGGGCGTGCATGGACGTGCATGGGCCAGCCCAGTGTGGGAGCATCAGCATGCGGGCATGCATGTGGGAGTGTCTCCATGCAGTCCATTATGGACCGCTTGGTCCACAGCACTGTGACGTGGTCCATGGGGCAAACAATGGTCTATTTCATAGGGTTCACAGGTTTTGTGGAGCCTGTTGTGCGATCCAGTAGCCACGATAGCAGGCAGATGCGATCCAACAGTCCACGGAGCAGTTAGGGCTATGTCTTTACGGTTTTATCCGTATTAAAGGTGTTGCTCCTTGAATTGATTTTGATGATTACAAAGCATTTGAGGAGGTTACTAATGAATTTGGCTTGGAAAAAGACTTATTGTATTTCAGGGGCAAAATCATAATTTTATCAAGACCTGATTTGGAAGCCTCAAGAGCAAGTACAAGAGATGTGCAATCTATTGGAGGCAATTTCAACATTTTTGGAAGTGTATTTTATAAGAAAATCAGGTTTGAATTTTTGAGTCGACTCATAGCACATAGGGCTGAACGGCACGCAAAATTTTTTGGCTGGCACACACTGTGAGTCGACCCCATGGATCGACCCCCAGGCATGAGTCGATCCTATGAGTCGACCTCTGCTGCTTTTAGGCCAAAATTACAGAACCATTATTTTCTACTATTTTTCACAGAGGTCGACCCCATGAGTCGACCCATGAGCATGAGTCGACCCTATGAGTCGACTCCTGTGATGGAAAAGTTCCGCAATGGTTAATTTTTTTATCCATTTTAATTATATTTAATGCTCATTTAATGTGGTCTAACGGCTCTATTTCAGCCCAGATTACTCTCCACCATTATTTGAAGTTATAAAAGGGATTAAAAGGAGGGAATCAAAGAGAAGAAGCAAGAGAAAAAGAGAGGTTCCTCAAGTATTCAATTCAGCCCTAAGGAAAGAGTCCTCTTGAAGTTCAAGAAGTATTTAATTCAAATTTACCAACTCCTCAAGAGCTTATTAAAGTCTCCAATCACCTTGAGGAAATCAGAAAGAGCTTCCTTCAAATTGTGTAAAGTATATTTAAAACTTTACTTGCTCATTAAAGGAGCTTCATCTGGATTTTTGTACAATTAACTGCTACACTCTTTTTGAGTTGTTTTATTTTGGAAGGATTTCAAAACGTAGAAAGGTTGATCCGAACCTTGAATCGAATTGTATTGGGTTGGTTTGTACCCGAGAAATAAGTGTTCTAGCTTGGGATAGCTAGAGTCGGAGGTTCCGATGTTGTATTCGGGTTGAATACAGTTTAGTGAATTTGAATTTCCAAGTAAGAGCTTGAAAAATAGATGTAAGTGCAAGGTTGGCACCGAACCACTATAAATCTTCTTGTTTGTGTTGTGCTAAATTGCTCTCCTTTTTAACTTCTTTATTCTCTTGCATTTTTGCATCCAATTTCTACCCCTTGCATAAACCTTACTCTCCTAATTTATATTGTTCTTGTTAAATAATCTTCATAATTGTAAGTCAAGTTAAAAAATTTAGAAACCCAATTCACCCCCCCTCTTGGGTTTCATAACTGGGCAACAAGTGGTATCAGAGCCCGGTGCTCTAGCCCTACTTTGATTTAACCATTAAAGAGCCAAAAATCTATGGCAACTCAAGTTGGCACTTCTCTAGCTGAGGGGCAGTCCACTAACCGACCTCCACTTTTCAATGGGTCAAATTATACCTATTGGAAAGCTCGGATAAAAATCTTCATTCAAGCACTTGACTATGATATGTGGAGTATCATAGTAAATGGACCTCACACATCTACTAAAATAATTGATGGTGTGAAATCAACCAAACCCGAAAAAGAATGGGATATGGTTGATAAGAAAATGGCTCAACTAAATGCTAAAGCCATGAATATTTTGTATTGTGCTTTAGATGCTAATAAATTCCATCATATCTCAACTTGCATGTCTGCTAAAGAAATATAGGATAGATTAGAAGTAACTCATAAAGGAACCAATCAAGTAAAAGAATCCAGGATTAACATGCTCGTGCATAAATATGAACTTTTTAAAATGGAGCATGATGAATCTATAACTGAAATATTTACTCATTTTACTAATATTATTAATGGTTTAAAGAGTCTTGGTAAGTCCTATTCTAACAGTGATCTCGTGAGAAAGATTCTCAGGTCCTTACCAAGAACTTGGGAAGCCAAAGTGACCGCTATCCAAGAAGCCAAAGATCTGAACATTCTACCCTTGGAAGAGCTTCTAGGATCACTGATGACACATGAGCTGAGTATGAAACAACATCAAGAAGAGGAAGATAAAAAGAAAAGAACAATCACCCTCAAATCCATGACTCAACCTGATGAAGAAACTGATGATACGAAAAATAAAGAGCAAGATGAAGAGATGGCTCTCATTACTAGAAGATTCAAGAAGTTTTTAAAGAAAAGAAAACAAGAAATGAGGAAGAGGCCACCCACAAAAGGAGAACATAGCAAAGAAAAGGATAAAGACCAACCTCTTATTTGCTATGAATGCAAAAAATTGGGACACTTCAAGTCTGAATGCCCACAACTGAAGAAGGGTCCCAAGAAGTTCAAGAAAAAGGCCATGATGGCTACTTGGAGTGAAAGTAATGACTCAAGTTTTGAAGAAGAAGACTCAAATAAATAAGCCAACTTATACCTT
>NC_026003.2:94778787-94840619 GCF_000442705.2 Elaeis guineensis | reverse complement strand
GAGAAGGAGCATGAGGCTCTTGGACAGCGGACGCCAGGCACTTCAGGGGTTCAGTGGGGCTTCCAAGAGATAGAGTTTTTGTGAGGGAGAACTTCTAGTGAGAGAGAATTAGGTGTACAAGGGTTGAGGGTGAGGTCTCTCTTGTAAAATTTCTTTTTCATAGTGAAGTTTGCATGTCCCATGAAAGCGAGCTCTTTTGTGGCTGATCCACGTATTTTAATTGTTTTTATTTTATTTCTTCCTTCTTCCTGCTGCATCGTGTGATACTGAAAAGGTCCTGTAAGGTGTTTTGACCAGACATCCACCCAACAGAGACACTACTATATCATCATCTTTAAGAACTTCAGAGAATTAGTATCCCAGCAACAAACTCACGAGGCCTAATTCCAGAAATGTGGTGTGGTTAGACATTCACAACGTCAAAAAGAAATTGCAAGAAGTACGATTTCCCAGATGCCATGGCAAGCCTGAACTTGGGGTTGTGTGCCAATAGACCATGGACTACCGAGCTAGAATATTTGACACCATGTATAATTGAATGATCGTATAGAGAACTTACAGCCTTCTTCTAGGCTGCTAATGAGGCATCAAAGCCCAGCATGAGTGCAAGCGTTAGATTATGGACTATCAATAATTTATGCTGCCTATGTGTACTTGTCATTGGTGATAACAAAGGATTCCATTCTCAGAAACGAGGAAAAAAACAAAACAGAAGTCCTCAAGAATCTCAGAATTCTCGGTTTGGTGTTCCAAGGAATTCGATTGACTCATCTCAAGAGCAGCTGCAAGTGTAGCAACAGAGGGCCGGTAAATATGACTCTCTGAAGTTAGGAAGAACAAGGATAAATTTTATTATTCTGATGTCCCATAGCCCATTCTAAATATCTCTAAATTACTATATATACTGTTTGTGGAGGTTCATGCGAGTTCAGATTGACACTAGAGGCCATCCGAGGAGAAGAATAAAATTTTCCAAATATCAGCAACCAGATATAGCACATTTGCGAAAGAAAAACACCAATGCAAATTGACCAGGAGCCCTGCAAATGTGCATTTGTACGAGGGACTTGAATTTTTATTGGTACTGCATTAGCTTAAAAATTTTAAAGAATTATATACTAAAATTTTCAGATTACGACTATTGGTAAGATGTCAAGATCAGCTATGTTCTTGGTTTGTACTATTGCATAACAATTAATCACAATCAGTTTTTAATTCTTTGATCTATCTATGTCATTATTGTATCTTGCCTTTTCAGTCTCTAACTTCTCACTTAGTACTGATTCATTACAGCTGAAATTTGCCCTATCCAACAAAGGTCATGTGATACTTATCTGTTATGTTTCCATAAAAGTCCGATCCATTTGGTACTTGCTTTGACCACCAGTTGGATTATCGAGATGAGGTATAAACAAAATCCTAGTCATTCTTGATTGCTATCACTCGATTATTAAGACAACTAATATCTTAGGATTCATGCGAGCAAAACTCTTGAGAAAAATAATGGTTAAAAGTAAAATATATTGATTAAATAGATATGCTGATATCAATCATCTCTCACCGGAACATTTATGTGCAATAGTAGGTAGGCACCTATGTTGCATGTGTTTTGTTGTAACCACTATTTGAGATAATATAATTATAACATAAGCATGAAAATATTAATTTTTAATAAAATTATAATTCTGAAATTTATATAAAATAAGTTGTACAGTCTGCAATTATTAATATATTATGTATTCTTGCTGAGAGTAATCAGTCATTACATTGTAAACCAAACTCAAATTTTCTTTTCTTTTTTTTTTTTTAATGAAAAAATTGTAAACCAAACTCATGTCTCAATTTGTTAAAATGAACAATCCATAGTTTGCTAAAAACTTGCAAGCACCTCCTATCCTATTCTACCAAAAAAAAAAAGGTACCGCCTTATCCTTTAGCTGGTTCATCAGTATTTTGATTAATTTGACAACAGAACTGAATAGTTGCCCAACATCTAGATCATTTAAGCAAGTATAAACTTACTAGAGATGTTAGGCATCCAATTATTGTTGGAACATTGTAAACAATGCTATAAGTCGGTCAGGAAAATCGTCATACCATAAAAATTTTGATCTCCAGCAAAATTAGCCTTGGATCTGTAAACGCATATTAATGCTGACCTTGACAATTACATCTCCTCCTGCAAGACTTTCTGAATGGTAAAAGGTTACTCTAATGGTTACAAACAAGACCCACACATGTATGGAAAAAAAACAAACATATCAGCAACTCTAGAGAAGGGAGACCAGTATCCATCTGCCTTGAACGGTATTCCTCAATCCTTAATTCCTCAAAAAAGTTCACTCGGCTGTGGATTGCTTGGGCTCAACCCAATTCTGACACAAAGCCCTTCAGGCCAGGCCCAAAGCCCAAGACGGGTCCATTATCTTCCCCCACTGTTGCATCTTTGGACAACTCTAGAATACGCAACCAAGTAGGTCCTCCGCAGTCACAGGACCAAATTGATCTTTCAAACGTTTGACAAAGTTACATTTTATTGTATCTCTCAACTCTCCCGTAGGAATAACCAAGATATTTTACTGGTAAGCAACATAACACCTTTATATTGTTTAAAGTTGAATAAACTGAAGTACCAAACACTCCTTTTTAAAAATTTATGCTGGCATTTAAGTGGTAATATGGAATCATAAACATAAACTAGCATATATAGAGAGAGATTTCCCTTGCAAGCTTCATTTCACCTGAAAATCTTGCGCACGCATACCTTGATCCCTCACCCCAACATATGCGCAAATACTTCTTGTCGTGTATCTCAGGACAAAGTTCATGTCCCATCGTTTACTTGAGAAAATTTAATTAATAGAATATAAATGAAATTCCATTTCAAATTGCATTCTGCTATATGGCATGGATTTTCATATGACTACTCATATGAGATATTTCCATGCGTGGTTACTTGACTTGTGAAATTAGTAGCCGATATGACTACTACAAGAAACAGCTAATGGCTGATGGCTTGACTTGAGAATGAATCACCGTTTTCTTTGGCTTGAGAATGGATTATCGTCTACTTGACCTGAGAATGGACTACCATTTACTTGAGAATGGATTACCGTTTACTTGATTTGATAAATGGATTATAAATTTACCTGACTTGAGAATAGACTACCGTTTACTTGACTTGAGAATGGACTATCATTACTTTAACTCGAGAATGGACCATTTACACTGCATAAAATTTGCACAGTTTAGATCTATTCTGCAGCGAAAGTCCATTACAAATTCCAGTGATTAGAACCATCCAATCAATCTTCTATTCTGGTGCTTAAGATGAGGCTACAATTAAGATCTCAAGTGACTTCCTCTGTACTGCCATAGATGATGGGATAAAATCATGGTAATATGTAGGCACTAATCTAGTCCATACATAAGAATTATCCAAAACTGCAAGTCTTATAAAGTTAGTGTAAAACAAAAATCTTAAGGAATGAGTCTGTTGGGACAATTCAACCGACCCCCAATTTCGACTCTAAATCGGTCTCATAAGCACAAAGCGCCGACTAACAGTCAATTAACCGACTGACAGTCGGCTATCCTCAGCCATCAACAGACAACTACGACAACTAAGTCAATCTTCGACTGAAGACCATCGGTATAACAAAGTTAGATCATTCGGATCTCTACGACTACCGACATATGGTCTACCGACATATGATCGACCGACTACTATGACTGATGTATGGTCGGCTTACCTGAAACTGTCAGGACAGAAAGCGTATAATGGTCAGAACGTGATCAATGATGGATATAACCGCCCATCCCACGATCACATAATGCCGAAATATGCAGGACCCATGTGTCTAACAGTTACAAGCGATTATCAATGACTCATCTATAAAAGGAAGTAAATGAACGGTATCTGGTAAGACAATACTGAGCTAAAACTCTATCATTTTGAATTCTTTATTTGCTATTCACTACTCCCTACTGATTTAAGCATCGGAGGATCCCTGCCGGATACAATTTTGATCAGTGTGGACTTCATTTTACAGGTGCTCTTCACCGATGACAAGCATAACTAGAGATTGGCCGTAACAGATTGGCACGTCAGGTAGGGAGAAAAAGGACACGAGCAACCATAGCTAAAATCAGAGCTCAACAATCAACAAGATCTACGAGATGGTCTTTCTGATGGAAAGATGTTCCTCCCCCACCTCTAGTGGCAGAGCCTAGCTCTCCGCATCCGGTAGTCACTACGGATGCGCAAATTACTGTACTTATGCAGCAGATGAAGGTATTAATGAAGGCAGTTCATAGCCTCCAGCAGTAACAAACACAATAGCAGTAGCAACAATCGGTAGATGAGCCGGTGGCTCATTCAGTGCCGTCTAGGCATAGCCATCGTCCTCCACGATGCTTATCTTCCTCATCTCCAGAGCACCAACCATCTCGACACTCTCATAGAGACGAGCAACTACATTCTCAGCACTCCCATTATGCCGCTCATCACTCACAGCATTCTCCTTCTCTTTCCCATGTACATAGTATCAAGAAGGGAAAAAGGTCTCATACACCTTCGCTTCTCCATCTTCAAGCTCTTCAGGGGATGCTACCCCTAAATTTTTCCAGCAATGGCAGCTCGATGACTACGAGCGAAAGTTCAAAGAAATCGATCGCTAACTGGTCTGACTTCAGGTGGAAGGTCGAAAGTCATCTAATGACTATGACTTCCACACTGTCCAACCTCTCTCCCAGTGCATCCTGAACGAGTCGATTCCATCTCGATTCAAGCTGCCGTAGATGAAGCCATACGACGGCTCCACTGATCCAATTGATCATCTGGAGAGCTATAAGGCTCTCATGATGATCCAGGGGGCATCCAATGCCCTCTTATGCATCGACTTCTCAGTGACTATTCGGAAGGTTGCTCGAGCCTGGTATTTTGAGCTTCAGTCGGGGAGCATAAACTCCTTTGAACAGCTTGAGCGTTCTTTCGTGGCCCATTTCAGCACAAGCCGAAAGATGCCATGGACATCAGACAGTCTCTTTTCCATCAAGCAGGGTGAGACAAAGATGTTGAGAGACTTCGTGGCCCATTTCAATACGGCCACACTCGAGATCAGAGACCTCAATGAAGATATGGCCATGTCGGCCATGAAGAGGAGTTTGAGGGGATCCAGATTCACCTATATTCTCTAGACAAGACTCTCCTCCAGATCTATGCTGAAATCTTAGAGCATGCAGACAAGTACATTCGCATGGATGAGAGTGCTTCTGACCGACTCCAAATAGAAGAAAAAGGTCAGAAAAAGAAGTAGAAGAAAAGTGAAGCTTCGATCGAATCAAGTCGGCCTACTACCAATAAGCGAGCTTCACCGTGATGATGGAGTCCGAAGCCGAACAGCTATCACAGATATGACTCCTATACTCCTCTTTTTGCTCTCCGTGCATAGATTTTGATGGAGATCGAGAAAGAGGAGTATCTTCGATACCCCCCATCAATGAAAGTGCTATCAAGGAGTCGAGATAGAAAAAAATATTATCGGTTTCATTGTGATCACGATCACAATACTAGACAGTGTATCCAGCTCAGGGACGAAATAGAGGTCCTGATCCAATGAGGCTACCTCGAAAAATTTCAACGAGATCGCCTGACTCAACCTACCACCAACCAACAGCCTCAGTCACAAGCTGAGGAAACAATCAATAATCGACTGACAGTGGGAGTCATCAACATGATTTTCGAGCGACAGAAGGATCGGGCGATAACTTCCAAAGAAGAGTCGGTGAAGAAGCAGCAACTAGATAATGTAATTTTTTTTTCAAAAGATGATGTCCGAAGAATTCAAACTCTCTATGATGATGCTGTCGTTATCTCGACGATCATAGTAAATTATGATGTAAAAAAAATCTTGGTTGATAATGAAAGCTCGACTGATGTTCTTTTTTGCTCAACTTTCTTTCGAATGCGACTACCGACTGATCGACTCAAAAGAGTCTCGACGTCATTGATCGATTTCGCTGGAGATGTAGTTACTGTGGAAGGAGAAATTACTCTCCCATTAACTGCAGAAACAAATCCATGACTAAGTACTATTCTTTTGACATTCACAGTCGTCTGAGTTTCATCGGCTTATAATGCTATACTTGGATGACCTGGACTTAATACTCTGAGAGAAGTAGTCTCAACATATCATCTATTGATCTAATTTCTAACAAGAAATAGAGTCAGAGAGATGCGTCGTGATCAACAGCTTGCCCGACGTTGCTTTCTGATCTCCACACAGAATAATCAATCTGAAGACTTTTTATCTTTCGATAAATTGGACCAGAGAGAAAATAAAGAAAGAGATGAACCGATCGAGCAACTAATTTCTATCCCACTGAAAGAAGAAGATCCTAAAAAATTGATCCAAATTGGATTGCAGCTGTCTAATCCAGAGCGATAGCAACTAATAAATCTACTAAGAGCAAACGTCAATATTTTTGCTTGATCGATAACTGATATATCAGGCATTCCTCTGAAGATAATAACTCACAAGCTAAATATTAATCCAAAAGTTAAGCTGGTAAGACAAAAGAAAAGACCTTTTACTTCTGAAAGATAAAAGATCATCGATGAAGAAGTCGACAATCTCCTCGCAGCTGGCTTCATCAGAGAGGCTAATTATTTCGATTGGCTTGCCAATATAGTAATGGTGAGAAAAATCAATAAAAAATGAAGAATCTGCATTGACTATATAAATCTAAATGAAGCTTGTCCGAAAGATAGTTTTTTTTTACTGAAGATTGACCAACTAGTTGATGCAACTTCTAGACACTGATTTCTAAGCTTCATGGATACCTTCGCAAGATATAATCAGATCCAGATGGCACCTAAAGATAAAGAGCATACAGCCTTTATAATCGATAAAGGCATCTACTGTTATAAAGTGATGCCGTTCGGTTTGAAGAATGTCAGAGCTATTTATCAACGGCTAGTTAATAAAATATTCAAAGCATAAATCTGATGAAATATAAAAGTCTATGTGGATGATATACTAGTGAAAAGCTTCCAAATCTCTGATCATGTTCGAGATTTGGAAGAAGCCTTCAGCACACTTCGATAACATCAGATGAAATTAAATTCAATCAAGTGTATGTTCGGAGTAACTTCTGAAAAGTTTCTTAGATTTCTTGTATCATAATGAGGAATCGAAGTCAATCCCAAGAAAATAAAAGCTATCATCAATATGAAGCATCCGAGCTTCAAAAAAGAGATACAATAACTTAATAGAAAGATCACCGCACTCAGTTGATTCATCTCAAGGTCGGTAGAAAGATGTTTGTCCTTCTTCAAGATCTTGAGACAAGCAAAAAACTTCTCATGGTCGGATGAGTGCCGATAGTCATTTGAAGATTTGAAAAGATATCTTGCATCTCCACCGCTACTTATAAAATCAAAGGTCCGAGAAACTTTGTATTTCTATTTGGCGACTTTGATGGAGGTAGTTAGTTTAGTACTCATCCAAGAGGATGAAAATCAAAGTCAACGACTTATTTACTATACCAGCAAGATGCTTTATAATATCGAAATAAGATATTCAAGAGCAGAGAAGATGATCTATGCTCTAATTATATCCACACAGTGACTTTGCCCATACTTTCAAGCACACCCCATTATCGTCTTGATAGATCAGCCGTTGAAGATAATTGTATACCGACCTGATACTTTAGGTCGAATGATAAAGTAGGCAATAAAACTCAACGAGTGATATTCAATATCATCCATGTCTATTAATGAAGGTACAAGTTTTAGCTGACTTTATCGCCGAATATACTATATCTGATAATAATCCAGAAGATGAATCCAGTGATAAAATAAAGCAAGTTGAAACTCATGAGTCCGACTTGACATCGATGTGGGTGCTACATATCGATGGAGCATCCAATGCATAAGGCAGTGAAGTTGGTCTCATCCTCACCAATTCTGAAGGGATTGTAACAGAATATATCCTTCGATTTAATTTCAATGCTTCAAATAATCAAGCCGAGTATGAAGCTCTCTTAGCCGGCTTGAAGATTACCAAAGAGCTTGACATTAATAATGTGAAGGTCTTCACTGACTCACAGCTGATTATCGGACAGGTTAAGGGCAAGTTTAAAGTCCGAGATCCCATTATGATGAAGTATCTTTAGAAAGTGAAAGATTTTACATTAACTCCAAAATACTTTGAGATCTCTCACATTCCAAGAATAGAAAATACTCAAACTGACGTACTTTTCCAACTTGCAACTACCTCATTCAACTTGCTGGGTCGGACATTCATCGAATGTCTTGAACAGTCGAGTATTGATAAAATCGAGGAAGTGCTACAAGTCAATGATGAATCAAGCTAGATGGACTCGATCATCTAGTACTTGACAGATGAAATTCTACGTGTAGATCCTTCAAAAGCCAAATGATTTAGATAGATGGCCTCACAATATATTTTGATGAATGGCCAACTCTATAAAAGGTTGTTCTCTCTTCTCGTACTGAAGTGTTTGAGATCAGCAGATGCCGACTATGCACTCCGAGAAGTTCATGAAGAAATTTATGAGAATTACTTGAGAGGTAAATCTCTGGCTTATAAAGTCTTACGACAAGAATATTATTGGCCCACCATGAAAAAAGATACAGCTGAACTCGTCCGAAAGTGTGAATCATGCCAGAAGTATACAAATATACAACATCAATCGGCTAGTCAGCTAACATCAATTATTGCACCATGGCTCTTCGCACAGTGGAGAATCGACATACTCGATCCTTTCTCTCTAGCATCTGGTCAGAAAAAATTGATAGTGATTGCCATTGATTACTTCACCAAATGGGTGGAAGCCGAATCTCTGACACAAATTACAAAAAGCAAGATAGAAGATTTTATTCAGAAATTAATCATATATAGATTCGGTCTACCACATACCATCATCACCGACAATAGACGATAATTTGACAATCAGAACTTTAAAAAATTTTATGTAAAATTTTATGTTACGCACAAACTCACATCAGTCGATCATCCACAATCTAATGGTGAGATAGAAGTAACAAACTGAACAATCCTACGTGATCTTAAGACCAGGCTGAATGAAGCTAAAGGCTTCTGGGGGGAAGAACTATATCCGATCTTATGGGCATACCGAGCAACTTCTCACATATCGACAGGAGAATCACCATTCAACTTGGCCTATAGAACGGAAGCGATAATCCCGCTTGAGATCGGATTACCATCAGCAAGAGTGAAAAAATACAACGAGTCGAGCAATTCAGAATGTCGGAGAGTCAATTTAGACTTACTTCCAAAAGTCCGATAGCAAGCTTAAGTTCGAATGACAGCATATCGGCAAAGAATAGCCCAATATTATAATGCAAAAGTTAAGCCAAAGGTCTTCCATCTAGGAGACCTGGTCCTAAGGAAAGCAGAAGTTTCAAAACCTTTGGACCAAAAAAATTTATCTCCAAATTGGGAAGAACCTTACAGAATAATCGAGACACTTCGATCGGACACATATCGGCTAAAAACTCTTGATGGAATAACTATTTCTCAAACTTGAAATGTCGATAATTTGAAGATGTATTATCAATAAAGTTGTTCTCTTGTATAATATTTAGAATTATGAAAGCTTCAATCAATTATATCTGCAGAAGGCGATAAATAATCGATCACTTTTTACTAATTACATCTCAGTTTTTTATTGTAAAAACTGACATACCGACTATATCTTGATTTTTCACTGTAAAATTCAATTTTAGTCGAATGACTACTTATGCCGACTTAGTTTTAACTAAACAAAATATTATGCCAATTCGACCCTGATCGATTCGAAAATATACCAACTTGACTACGGTCAGTCGAAGGATATTTGGCTTGCCACCAATTATTAAATATCTAAACATATCGACTTAGCTATGGTTGGTCAAAGGATATTCGACTGAGGAATGTAGTCTACAATAGTTATTACTGAACATCTGATTCATCGATGGATGATCGGATGCCCGACTATGCTACCAAGACATTGAAAGTGCAAGTATAAAAAAAGAGTTTTATACTTAGAAAATTTTTCTTTTATTCATTGGAAAGAAGGTTACAAAAGTTGGACCAAAGTTCGATTATAAAATTTTTTCAATTACAAAAAGAAAAGAAGAAAATGGTACACTGATCACCAGTTGGTTTATTTATCTCCCTGCTTCGGTACAGCTTCGGTCGTTGGAGTAGGTCCTAGTGTAGTCGATGCATCTTCTTCTGTTGGTGCATCTTCTTCTGTTGGTGCGATGCCTTCTTCAATAGCTTCTTCTTCCGAACCAGGAAGAATGATGCTGCTCAAGTCCAAATCTAGATATATTTTTTCGACCGCATCTTGGTCGTCCTCGTATCCGATGTAGTAGGAAGCAAATCCAACTTCAAAAATTTATTCCTTAAATTCTTTTGAATTCTTGAAGTTCTCGACAGCCAAACTTAAGGCATCCTTCATCGACTCTACTTCAGCTCTCGTGGTGGCCGACTCAACATCGACCAATGCCAGCCTTTCTAGGATGGCTCGATGTCTTTCACGTTCTGCTTCCAGTTTTTCAAAATATCCATCCCTCTCTTTCCAGAGCCGATTGATAGAGTGTTTCTTGCTCTTAATTTAAAATTCGAGAGATGTGATGTTCTGATGAGCCGACTCAAGTTCGGCTCTAGAGGATTGCAGTTCAGTCGTCACACAGGAGATCTCTTCCTGGAGCATTTTCTCCCACTCAGTCGCTGCCTAAAGTTGTTCAACGACAGTGGTCTTCTCAGCATTGGCGATCGCTACTTTGTCCATCCATGTCCAACAAAAGTCGGTAATCTTTCGATATCTGCTCTCCAGAGTGTGCATACCGTGTACCCATTGAAAGCAGAAGACAAGTCAGAATAGATCAAAAAAAAAAGCAGGAGGAGTTGGAAAATTACCTCAAGTATCGTCGGATAGAAGGAAGAGAACATTTTGGACACCGTCCGACTCTTCCTATTCCCCCTATTTGTCGGGAGAAAAGCAACTTCGATGAGCCGCTTAGCCAATGCCAGATTGGCCAAGACCGACTCACCTTTAGAAATTCTGATGTCGAAGAGTGTGGGAAGGTCCGCGGATGACCCATCGTCGGTCGAAGTAGCCGATGCCTTCCCCCGATCTCCGATCGGCGGTCGCACACTTAAGACCACTAAAAAGTCGGTGCTCGACTGCGCCCGAGAATGTTCCATTGGAAGAATAGCTGGTGCAGCCGCAGATTGTTTGGGTTCGGTCGTGACTTCCGATCCGACCTGAACCTCCTCTGATGGAGCCATCGATGGTTCTGCCACAGCCCCTTCATCTGTTACCGTCCCAACTCTAGCGAATGGTGCTTCAATCAGAAGAAGCATTGTCGGAGCCAAGAATGCTAGGACCGGCTCGGGGGTTGACTCCGATGGAGCATCGAGTTCTCTCGCCGGTACCGATGGAGTAGCGACTCGACTCTTCTTCAATGGTTGGAAAGGTCCAGCATCAGTCACTGCCTTCTTCTTGGCAGCGTGCAAGCGGATGTTGGTAGTAGATACTCGCACCTTTGTCCGCATAGCTGCGATCAAAAAGAAATAAGAGTTAGTACAAAGTTTAGAAATAAACAATGGAAAAGGTAAAGTAACTGACTATGCTATACATAAAGAAGTGACCGAACTAAGTCCGGCATCGTAGAGAGCTTGTTCAGTCATCAGCTCCGAACTAAGTCCGACATCGTAAAGAGCTTGTTCGGTCATCAGTTCTCACTACAGTGGGACCTCTATGTCTTTGAGTTGGAGAAAGTCTTCCCGATCGGTGTTCTCCACCTGACTAAGCTCGTTGGGGCCGGTTCTTGGATCACCACAACGTGAAGGAAAGCCCCAAAAAGAAGAAGCAGCAAAGAAAAACTGGTTCTTCCATCTATGAATGGACGATGGAAGATCGAAGATGAAAGAAAGGCCTTTCTTAGGGTTAAAGAACCACCAACCCTTGGTCTTAGGATGAGGATGAAGGACAAAAAAGATCGAAAGAGAGAAGGATGAGGTTCAGTCGGGATAAGCCGACACAATAAAGTAAAACTAATGATCAACTGAACAGAGTTCGGAGCCATTTGAGCAGCATAGAGGCCATAGTAATCAGGAAGATTCCAGACGAACTCTGGAATCAAGAATCAAAGACTAGCCCGAAGGTTCTCGACATAAAATGTAACCAGACCTGGAGGAGGAGAGTTCACCCGATCGTCTGGACCAGGAGCAGAGAGCCGATACTGCTCTGGGATATGGTACTATTCATAGAGCTGATCAACATCGGGCCCAGATAAGGAAGAGACTTCCGTCTCTGGATCCAAAGGGGAATCATCGGTCGGATTCCCCGACCGACTATCTCGAGAAGATGAAGCCTTCTTACTGACCATTGAAAATGGAAAACTAAAAGAGGAAAAAAATCCTAAGAGAAAAATCCTAAAAGAAGGAAGGGGAACTTGACCTGAAGCCAAAGATGGTGTGAAAGATAGAACCCAGAAAGCTCCTAGTACTAGGGCAGTAGAACCTTTTGTTGCAGAGAAATCGACAAATGCAAAAGTAAAGTCCAGATGAAAGCGACTTTATATATATATAACCCCTCAATGGTCCAGATGAAATCAGTCAAGTCAAGATCTCTTCAGCTGTCAACACGTGGCAACATCAGGACCGACCATTGGTCGGATAGTTCGACGCACCTGCTCTCAGATCATGCCACTTCATCGCTATCTGCGTGAACGACACAGAGCCAATGGCATTCGGACATGTGGCCAAGATCTAGTAGTCAAAATCAAATCATCCAAATTTTCTGGGCGTTGGATTATCTTTCCAAAATGACAGCCCAATGATTGTCTTACAGTTATCGAAATAACAAAATAGCTAGAGGTCTCTCGTATTTCAAAAAGCCATTAATGCCAGCACTCAAATCGAAGCTTAAGACAGCACGTGACAATTCTTTTCATCCAACGCGATAGCCCATGTGACAACGTGCATGTCAGATTACCTTGGACTTGAGAGTGGGGGGCAACTGTTGGGACAATTCCATCGACCCCCGATTCCGACTCTAAATCGGTCTCATAAGCATAAAGCGCCAACTAACAGTCAGTTAACCGATAGACAATTGGCTATCCTCAGCCATCAACAGAGAACTATAATGACTCAGTTAATCTCCAACTGAAGACCATCGGTATAACAGAGTTAGATCATTCGGATCTCTACGACTACCGATATATGATTGACCAACTACTATTACCGACGTATGGTCGGCTTACTTGAAATTGCCAGCGCAGAAAGCACATCATGATCAGAACATGATTAATGACGGGTATAACTGCCCATCCTACGATCACATAATGCTAGAACGTGCGGGACCCACGTGTCTAATCATTACAAGCGGTTATCAACTACTTATCTATAAAAAGAGATAAATGAACAGCATCTGGTAAGGCAATCTGGGCTAAAACTCTGTCATTTTGAATTCTTTATCTGCTGTTCACCACTCTCTACTGACTTAAGCATTGGAGGGTCCTCATCGGATATAATTCTTGTCAGTGTGGACTTCGTTTTGTAGGTACTCTTCACCTACGACAAGCGCAACTAGGGATTGACCGCAACAGAGCTAATTAATTATGTTTCATCAAGAGAAAGGAAATGGCTAACAACGGTGCTAGGTGTCCTTAGGGGTAAGTGTTAGTATTTGAGTGGAGTGATCTTATTATAAATGATCTGTCAATATTTCTCAAAATCTATGTTGTTTGCAGATGGTACGTTAATACTAGACTAAAAATACTAAATTAGGAATTAGAAAGAAGCGAAGGTAGATACGGCTGATTATAGACATGAATCCTTGCAAGCTACTTGCCACCAGATCCCATCCTACGTCATTGCTTTGACAAGTCTAAAGTCTTGCCGTATGCTAAAGGATGAGAAGTAGCCATCTAACAGCCTGGCATGGAGGATGTTGCTAGTTACACTAACATAAAGATCAGGACTAGTCACACCATCCAAGTCCATGCACAGTTTATTTGACTAAGAGAACGGACACATATTTACTTGACTTGGGAATAGACCCTCAATTACTATATAACGTTCAGCCTAGATCTGTGAAAATTTTCTCAAACTATATTGAAATAAAAAGAATATAAATATGCCTCGACTCAAGATGTAGTTGGTCCATGCTAATATTTCTCATAAGCAATTATACCTATTTCTTGTCATATAGTAGTAACAACCAGCAGCTCATAATGACAAATTATTGTATTATTTATATTTTTGATAGATTAGGTTTGTACACAATTTGGGCTATAAAAAGGAATTAGCTCTCCTTGGGGACCCCTCATGGACGTTAGTGAAAATGTTGGATTCTTAGAAATCTTACAGTTAACAGGAAAAAACATTCGATAGCCATTTGGCGATTTTAGTTTCTAACTATATATATATATATATATATATATATATATATTAGAAGCTAAAGAATTAATTTTACTGCTAAGTCCAATCATGGCCGTTTATCCTGGCTCTTCAAAGGTGACATGGAACCAATGAACCACAAATTATTGGGGAGAAGTTTCCTTGCAAGCTATGCTCCACCTGGAACCCTTATTAATTAATTAATAAAATTTAATTAGAGGACCTAATTAAATTTTACTTGACTCATGAAGGTAATGACTAGCTAACTTGACTTGATCAGAACAGACCATTTATTACTGCATACTATGTACTTTAGATGACTGAAGAGCAGAAGTTGATCTTCTGCTACAGGTCCAGATGCAACAAATAACAGATTAATGAAGATTAAATTGACATGTGAATAGACCATTTATTACTGCATTGTTTAGTGGTGCTCTTGGATTATGAGTTCTAAAATTAAGGTTTCCATAAACTGTAATGATCAGGCTTGCAGTACTTGAATATTGACTACTTCGTTTAGCAGCCCACCCAGACCACAGCTTGGCATGTGACACAGCAACCACGACTATTCGCATGCTAGTTCCGAAAGTTCTGCATATCCATCCACACTGCTTGTTATGGTAGTTCCAAAAGGTTAAAACGGCAAGATCACTTATCATAGCACAATGAAAGTTAATGATGTAAAAAAAATATCATGCTAGAATTTTTGTCATAACACGTCAAAATTTAATGATTTTTTTTAAATTGAAAAATAATAGTTAAAAATATTGTGGTCATGGATAAAGAGTCGAATGGGCTCAGATGGTTGGCTTATGCTTCCACCTCCGCATACGTGAGGTATTGTTCACTTTGACTCATGACCATCTTTAGGCTTCGGTGGGCCTTAGGCTTCAATGGGCCTTAATGATTTAGAGCCTCACGGTTTTGTCCTTTAAAAGGCGCCTCACGTTGGGAGAGAAGGTTCCAATCCATATAAGTCATATTTTCTTTTGACTCATAACCAATATGGGACTAAAGAAACCCTCTCTACACCACAACACAGCCCCCAGTCAAGAGGGAATATGTGTGGATAGGAGGCATTCCCACACCACAACACAACCCCCAGTCAAGAGGGAATATGTGTGGATAGGAGGCATTCCCACAGACAGCGCCAATGTTGTGGTCATGGGTCAAAAGGTCGAATGGGCTCAGATGGTTGGCTTATGCCTCCACTTCCGCATACATGAGGTATTGTTCGTTTTGACTCATGACCATCTTTAGGCTTTAATGGGCCTTCAATGGGCCTTGATCATCAGAATGCTGTCGTAAATTTCAGATCAAAATAACTAAAGTTGAAATTTGATTGGATATTAGTCGGATATAAAAATTTATATCCATATTTATCTTAAATAGATATAAATATAAATTTAATATGAAAGTATTGATATAAATGTGGATATAACTCAAATAATTAAATTTTATAATCCCATAATTGAAGATTTATTAAGTGGATAGTAAATCATGTTAATGGTATGTGAACGTGGTTATATATTTCTCTTAAAAGTTCATGAGTAATATAAAATTATAGAGAATTACAAGTAGAATTGGATATTTAGATCAATATTCATATCTATTTTTGAATATGGATACGAATATCGATATTACTCGGATGCTCAAATTTCTATTTATATTTGGATAGATTTGGATATGAAAATGGATCCAAATGAATATTGTTCGATCCACTTTCATCTTTAAAAATAATTTAATGGATAATATTTACTAGAAAATATCTACAAAGAAAATAATGAGATCAACTCGAATAAAGAATCGCGACAGCCCAAACCTGTTGGCTGCAATCTTTAACCCATAAAATTTCCACAAATAGTGATTTTTTTATTATCTTAAGGTTATGAATTTTATTAATGTAAAAATCAAGATTTCTATACATGAACCTTATAGCCCATCTTACTTTTCATAACTAGTGAAAAAAATAAATTATAAATCATGAGAAAAATAAGGGTGGTAATTTATGATCCTATTCATCAATCTGACTCACGAATGATTTTCTTTAAGTAGGTTTAGATTTGACATAAATGAATTTGGGTTATAACGGATCAACCCGTTTAGATCTATTTATTAAATAGTTTGGATTCAAATTTAGACCTTTGATATATTTAATAATTGAGATAGGTCATAATCCGATGTATTTAATCTATTGAAAACTTGTTTAACCTATTTAAAAATTACTTAACATATTTCTGATTTGTTTAATCCAATCCATTTAATCTATTTAATCCATTTAACTTATTTAACCTCATGACTTGATCTATTTTATAAATGAGTTATGTGGATCGGATTAGATTACCTATTTAATAAATAGTTCGGATTAAGAGCTGAAATTTGGACCCATTTGATAAATAGGTTGGATTTAGTTGACAAATTCTTGATCTGATCTTTATATCTGATCCAGTCCATATTTGATTCAATCCAACCCAATTGCCACCTACAAAGAAAATAGATTCCATCCAAGGATCCTACAAAACTCCATGAGATGGAATATGTCTTGGAATTACGTAAAAACTAACGGTTCCCTTGCAAGCTTCATTTCAACCGAAAACCTCATCCACCCAGTCTTGATTCCTTGATCTATTACAACTACATATGTCGCAAATACTACCACAGAGAAGCTGATGGCTAATTGCTTTGGAATGGACTACCGTTTACTTGACTTTAAAATGGATTAACATTTGACTTGAGCATAGACCATCGTTTACTTGACTTAAAAATAGACAACCATTTACTTGACTTGAGAATGGATCATTTATTATTATAGCATAAAATGCTGTTTCGAACTCCGGTGCAAGGAAAGTCTAGTTTCCACTGTATATAGATCTGGATACCACACAACAAAATTTGAACTTCCTATTTTGTAAATTATCACCTCCAATGCACTAAATCACGATAGTGAAATTCTGGATGAACCTCATGGTTCATGGTGTAATTAATGTACCTGGGATTAATGCCATGCCATCTAAGTTCTCATGTGCAGCACTGCTAAACCATTCCTCGACTCATGATGTGCTTAAAATCCCATAAAAAATTTTTACCCATCCCCCCCCAACCCCCCAAGTCCTAACTACGACGAATGGGTTGTACTCGTCATCCAAATGTTAATGACGCATCTGAAAGGTGACATTGTAACACATTGAAAAGTTAACAATCCTTCTACTAGTTAAGAGGAAACCTGTTTTACCCAAAAAAAAATTAAGAGGAAACCAACCGAGTCCGAAGTAAACCCTTAATTGTACCCTTTTTTTTTTCCCCTCTTAAAAGATGCTCCTTGCTTTGGAAAAAAAAAATCTCAAATACACCATATCGATATCACAAGCACCGGACTATATATGAAAATCACCGCGGAAGGTATATATCAAAAGTTGCTCTTAACTTTCAAACAAACTAATAAATACGAGACACTAGAAAAGAACCAAAAGCAAATTAAGAGATTAGCTCGAAAAAACTTATCCGGCACAACTCACCACAACATCCGGCTCATGTGTCCAAATCACCACAATTCCATAAGATGGAATATACTTTGGAATCACTTGACATATAAAAAAAGGAGCATGTAAGTAATGAGAAGCCACCTCTCATAGCTTTTCCTCCCTTCTTTCCATCTCTTTGGAGTGGTGTGAGGTTCTGCTCATATGGCTGTTTGTAGTAGTTGGCATTCAAATGCATCCAGATTTCTTATGCATGTCACGTTGATCGTGCTCTTCCTCTTATGTCTCTGCCTTGGTGGTACAGATGGTTCCATGGTGGAGGGGAGCTGCATAGAGAGTGAAAGGAGAGCTCTGCTTTCCATCAAAGAAGACATGTACGATCCTGACCAGTGGCTCTCCTCTTGGAAGGACCATGTGGTAAAACTCGATCTCAGATATCCATATGACTTAGATGTCCAATATGAAACAATGAAATTTCCAGGTCCAAGTAAAGTGAATCCTTCTTTGCTTGACTTGATGCATTTGAAGTATCTGGATTTGAGCTGGAACAATTTTTCTGGAGCTCCCATTCCTAAATTCATTGGCTCCCTTGTGCATTTAGAATATCTCAACCTCTCCTATGCCGAGATCAGCGGATCCATTCCACCTGAGCTTGGAAACCTCTCGCGCTTGCACTTCCTCGACATTAGTGGGAATGGTTATTATTTTTATGATTCTTGATGGAGCTCCTTACGTGTTGATAGCCTTCGTTGGCTCTCCAACATCCCTTCTTTGCACTCGCTTGACTTGAGCGGCGTCAACCTCTCAAAGGCAGCCAACTGGCTTGATGAGATTAACATGCTCTCTTCTCTGTTAGACTTGTGTTTGTCCGATACTGACCTCCCTATTGCATCTGCTTCTATATCACATGTTAATCTCACATCGCTCACCATGCTTTATCTCTCTGAGAATTACCATCTCAATGCTACCGTACCACATTGGCTGTCCAATATCAGCAGTCTCATGCATCTAGATCTTTATGGATGTGGTTTATCTGATAGGCTACTATTTGCTATCGGGGATTTACATAATTTGAAATTCTTAGATTTATCTAATAATCAAATTACCGGAGAAATTTTCCCCAACTTAGCAAACCTCAGCCATCTGGAACATTTGGATTTGTCTCGGAACAAAATTAGTGGAAAGACATGGAGAAGCATCGAGAACCTCCACAACTTGGTGGAATTGGATTTGTCTTCTAATCAAATTACTAGAGATTTTTTCCAAAACTTGGGAAACCTCAGCCATTTGGAACATCTACATATGGCTTCAAACAAAATTTGTGGAGAGATACCGAAAAGCATCAAGAACCTCCGCAACTTGGTAGAATTAGATTTGTCATATAATATAAATATAAGTGGAGAGATACCAGAATTCATTGGGAATCTAATTCATCTACAGGTGCTAGATTTATCAAGCAATGAGATCAGCAGTCAGATACCAAAAATCATTGGGAATCTCATCCACCTACAGACTCTAGATCTATCATATAACAAGATTAGTGGAAAGATACCAGAATTCATTGGGAATCTCATCCACCTACAGTCTCTAGATCTATCATATAACAAGATTAGTGGAGAGATACCAGAATTCATTGGGAATCTAATTCACCTACAGGAGCTAGATTTATCAGGCAATGAGATCAGTGGAGAGATACCAAAAATCATTGGGAATCTCATCCACCTACAGTCTCTAGATCTATCATCTAACAAGATCAGTGGAGAGATACCAGAATTCATTGGGAATCTAATTCACCTACAGGTGCTATATTTATCAGGCAATGAGATCAGCGGAGAGATACCAAAAAGCATTGGGAACATCATCCACCTACAGGTTCTATGTCTGTCATCTAACAACATCAGTGGAGAGATACCAGATGCCTTTGACAAGCTTCATAGCCTACAGAATTTGGCATTATCATCAAACCGCATAACTGGAAAGATACCAAGATCTATAGGGAATCTATGCAAGTTGAATATGCTAGATATATCTGATAACAGCATTACTGGTGAGCTTGTAGATATAATAGAAAGTTGGTCTAAGTGCACAGAAAATAGACCGGATGGGAGAAGATCTCTACAAGGCTTAACATTACTTTATGTGGGTTACAATAACTTGAGTGGAACAATTCCACAAACTCTGAGTCAGCTATCTGCACTGCAAGGGTTGGATCTCGCTTCAAATTCCTTTACAGGTCATTTGACCGAAGCCCACTTTGCCAACCTTACAAGATTAGACTACTTGGATCTATCTTACAACTCATTTCAGGTGAGTCAGCATTGGGTTCCTCCTTTTAATGCTTCATTCATTGTTATGTGCTCTTGTCATTTGGGACCAAAATTTCCAACTTGGCTTCGAACACAGACAAATTTACAAAGCCTAAGTCTCTGTGAAAACAACATTTCAGATGGATTTCCTACTTGGTTTTGGGATCTAAAGAATATCTATTATCTAAACGTTTCCCATAATAGCATGACAGGACAGCTACCAACTTCTTTGGGAGGCCAACAATATCGGTATCTTGATGTGAGTTCCAACAACTTTCATGGTCCAATTCCTGAATTAAATACTTCTTACCTATACACCATGATACTATCCAACAACTCATTTTCTGGGCCTATTCCCTTGAGCTTTGCCAAAGCTAAATATCTTGAATTCTTTATTTTGTCCCATAACCATATTAATGGTAGCATCCCTCAATTTCTTTGTAATCTATCTTCATTAGAAGTTCTTGATCTCTCCAACAACAACTTGTCTGGTGGCATCTGGCTATTCTTTGGAAGACTGGCTTCGTTGGAGATTCTTGATCTATCTAACAATGAGCTTTTTGGAGAACTACAACATTTTCGGTACAAACCACCACAAAAAATGATTGATTCTCAGGAGGACAGCAAATTAGGGCATTCTTCTGACTCAATGGCATGCCCTGTTAACCTCCAATCGCTACATTTGGAAAATAACATGCTCTCTGGAAAATTTCCTTCATTGCTGAAATATTGTAAACAGCTAGTTATTCTTGATCTTAGTGAAAACAGATTCTCAGGTGACCTACCAATATGGATTGGAGAAAGCCTAAGATGGCTGAGAGTTCTTTCTTTGAGGTCAAATTTCTTCAACAATAGCATCCCAATGCAGCTATCACATCTTACTTTTCTTCAAGTTTTGGACCTCGGTTGCAACAATTTTTCAGGAGCTTTGCCTCCATCGTTTGGAAATTTTAGTGCAATGAAGAGGATGCAGAATGCAGGCAAACTAATACTTTCAGAATTCAATGCTTACTATACTGAGGGCTTATTAATAACCACAAAGGGAATAGAAATTGAGTACACCAGTGTGCTCGCACTCATAATGAATATAGACCTCTCGGACAACAATCTTTCAGGGATAATTCCTTCGGAACTAGTAAATCTTCATGGATTGTGTTCCTTGAATCTCTCCAATAATCACTTCACCGGAAAGATCCCAGAAAATATTGGCGCCTTGAGGCAATTAGAATCACTTGACCTGTCAATGAACAATCTCTCAGGCATGATTCCCTCAACTATTTCCTCGATGTATTCTTTAAGTCACTTGAACTTGTCCAACAACAACTTGTCAGGAAGAATTCCATGGGGAAACCAATTGCAAACATTCTGTGATCCTTCCATTTATGGTGGAAATCCTGATCTTCGTGGATGGCCATTGCCATGGTGCTTTAACAATGCCTCTTTTAAAAGTCCATTTCAAACAAGAGCTCAAGAGGAGGAACCTAGAAATGGTGATGAGTCCGAAATGATCTGGCTTTATGCTATCTCCGTGCTGGGTTTTGTTGTGGGGCTCCTGGGGTTCATCTATGTGCTCATGATCAAACAAGCTACAAGGATTGCTTACTTCTATTTGATTGATATGACTTATGATTATATCTATGTGCAATTAGCAATGGGATTTGCCAAATTGAAGTCCGTCTTGCCTATCTTGATGAACAACAACCAAGGATAAGAACATCTCATCTGTCTTTAGAACTCCATTTCACATAATAGCGCAAGAAGAAGTGCCTGGAAACAGAGGTGAGATGATTCTGAAATGACATGGCTTTATACTTGCTTTACACCAGAATGTATTGTAGGGTTCCAAGTGTTGATCTTGTTTAAAGATTTTTGTATTAGAAAAGTAGGCATGCAACTTTCTTTATTCTTGTTTATGGTGGGGAATGTGTGTATGGCACCCCCTATATACATGCAAGTACCAGTTTGCTATGCTACCAACTTTGATTACCATGTTTAAGTATAGGTATATATATATTCGTAGATAAGCTATCAAATTCTAGAAACACATTCTATTTAGACTCCATCTTATCAAGTGAAAAAATTCCTTCTCAAATGTGAAGGGAAAATTACTAGCTAATTTGTCCTTTTCTATAAAATTACAAGAGTTTTCATTAATAACATTTCTCTCATCTTTAGGCATGGTTGCAATTGATGATGAAGATAAAATTTTTGAGATCCATATTGCAGCAAAGGCTAAAAGTGTGGACCATTAAGATAGAAGGATGTGTTTTAAGAGAACAAAATCTTTAAAGTATTTTATCACTCTGGAACTATAGATGTGTTAGATGTTCAATTAATCTTGTAAAATAATTTGTCATATTTTAAGAGATGCTACATATATAAAGAATATAAATGCTTGGTCTTTATGCACAATATATTATCATGGTTGATATTCTGCATCCTCATACATATTTGTCAGGGAAACCAATTGCAGATATTTTGTGATCCCACAATCTATAGTGACAATCATAATTTTCATGGATGGTTGTTGCCGGGATGCTTTTATGTTGCCCCTTCTAAAAGAAGAGCTAAAGAAGAGGAACTTAGAAATACAAATCACTCCAAAATGATAGATGCTAGCTTTATACCGGGTTCTAATTTGGGGCTATGAGAGTTTATGAACAAATGGTGAGATATGCTATAAGGATTGATTACTTCAATTCGATTGACAAGACATCTGGTTGCATATCCAAGTATTTGGCAACGAAATTTGCCGAATTGAAACCCATCTTGATAAACGACAGTGAGGGATAAGGCTAAGATTAATGTTTTCTCAAAAAAGACAAAGGCTAAGCACTAATGGAGATTGCATTGTGATTGATATTTATGTACCTCTTTTTGCCTTAAATTGCTTTCAATTTTTGAATGGAGGGATGTTATTGCAGTATTTAAAAAAAAAAAAAAAAAGAAAAAGAAAGAATTCTAAAGAACCACCCCCACGTATGTGTGTCAGCAAATTATAAGAAATTTGCTTTGTCATTTTGGTTCTTCTGACATTCTAGTCTTTTTGACATATTTATTTTATTCCTAAGGTTTTTTTGCTTCTCTCTCTTGATTTATTTAGATATTCCCTATATTTAGATTCATCTCAATACACTGGTATTAGTTCTCTAGACCTCCTACTCCAACATAGACGGATTTCTCAAAAACAACAAGCAATTATAAATTTGTCCACCTATAGCTCACTAAATATTATGTAAAATATCTCCATCTCTAGCATTTTTCATTTTTAACTTTGCTCACACATTTGTGTTTGTATATGTTTACACTTGTGAACATGAGCAACATAAGAAACCATACTTGCCATGTAAAAGTAGGTAGATTAACATTTCTGGATAAAATACCGCATTCTAGAGATACATTCTGTTTTAGCTCTACCTTGACAAGTTAAGATGGCGCTTTTTCATCCACTTAAAGAAAACTGATTAACTTGTTTGTCTTTCTATGAAAACTCCAGAAATTTAGTCATAACATTTTATCTTCCCATTATCCACAATTTTTGATCGAAGATGGAGATCTCACGATAACTACCTTAAGACTTTGACCACCATGTCATTTGTACATTCAACCGCTCCGACTATGTGACCACTATATTGTGCTCGATGCTCAAATACCATAATTATACACATAAGATAAGCACACTAGAATATTTCTGCAGTAGTGATCATTTAGCTAGTACCATGTCTTGGCCATCTTAAGGTGAACTTGATGAGATATATGCTTAAGCATGAGTGCTCCAATTCAAGAAATATGACATTGAAGCAACTACCAACTAGAGAAGATGCATCAGAAAAAATCTAATACCAGAAGAGGTATCACCGGCAAAAAAACCTAGACCCACTAGAGAAGCCCAGCCCAACATGTCAATACGATAAGCCCATTCCATAACTTCTCCTTTTGAATTTTAGTTTTTTTCTTTACTTTATTGCTTCCACTAAAAGTCATGTTGGTTGTTGTCGATTTGTCATATACTCTATTAGTTAATCGCTAAAGAGAGCACAATTGTGTCATCATCTTTGAGCACAATGGAAAAATCGGTATTCCACCAACAAACTTAAGAGGCCTAATCCGAGAAATCTGGTAGGGTCCCACATTCACAACACCAAAAAATAAAAAAAAATAAAATAAGAATACTCCCCCATATGCCAAGGCAAGATCAAACCAAGGGCTAAGCGCACATAGATCATGGACCATTGAGCTTGAAGATTTAGCACCATCTATAACTTTAAGGCCTAATGCATCAAAGGTTTGCACCATATTAGCTCAAGCATTAGATGATGGACCATCATCAAATCATGCTGCCCGTCTGTATCTCTTTAGTGATCACAAAGGATTCCTCTCCTAGAAATGAGGAAAAATATTTTTGAAGCTCTTAAGAATCTCAAAATTCTGTATCTTCTGTCTGAAGGAATATAATTGGCTCACCTCAAGAGTAGCTGCAAATATAGTAATGGATGAACGATCAGTGAGACTTTCTAAAGCTACATAGGATTATCCTAGATTTTATCAATCTAAGGTCCCCAATCTCGTTCGAAATTTCTCTAAATATACTAGACTGTCTCCGGAGTTCATGCAAGTCAATTGACACTAGAGATTGTAATAAACTCTGAAGCTTTGCTCCGATAAATATGCTTAATTTGAGAAAGGATAAAGCAAAACATGATATAAACTTTCATGACATACTATTAAAATCCTTCAGCAAATTCATGTGCAAATATTAACAATATATAGACATTGATTTATAGCAGCTATCCTCATAATTTTATGTTGTAATTTCAAGGACAAGAGTTGGACAAAGCCTTGATCCACCAACATTAGGAAAATAAGATAGAATAGAGCACTAAAGGGGGAAAGGAGGGGGTGGAGGAGAAGAGCAGAAAGAAGAGATGAGGATGGAAGAGAAGAATCAAGGCTAACTTTGAGCATCCTAAGATAAGGAAGTATCTTCTCTAAACTATTCTTGTAACATCCCTTCAGTCAATCAGAAAAGGCTAGTATTTCCAAATTTCAATTAATTGAAGAATCAACTAGCTAGTATAAAGAAGACTTATTTATATCTAAGAAAATAGACCAGCAAACGGTCATAGTTAGTGCATCTCAATGTGAATTGTGTGTTATCGACAAAACACTCCATACACCAAAACAAACCACCAAAGCATGAATGCCATTCAGCACATTGCTTCAGGGCAGAGGCTGCAAGGATCACTAAAGAGAAATGATGGGGGAAATGGAGACAGTTGCATAACGAACAAAGTAAAGGAGAGGCTAATTAAGGCTGCGATGGGGGAAATGGAGACAAAGTTGCACAACAGACCATCTTTTATTTTCAAAATCTGATTTTGGATCTGTAGGTTAAAAGCTCCTTCTGTACCGTCTACCTTATCACAACTTTGCTCTAATTGGTGTAAACACATTTCAAATCCTTCGATACAATGTTTATGCTGAAGACAGCTATGATCTTAAGTTGTTGGGAGGTAAAAAATTTCAGAATATTTTTAAGAAAAAGTTCAATGGAAGAGACTATTTTTAAAAAGATGATTCATCGGTTTAAAGAATGGATCATTCTTTACAAATCCATTGAACTCTCTAGTGCAGTTTCTCTAGCCAGAAATCTTCTGAAAAAAAATTACCTGATGCTAATCTCTGAAGTTCAGGATGATTAACCTCTTTTGGTTTATTTTATACTATACTACATACTCCCTTCTTTGCTCAGGTTATACAGCTGGTACTAGGCACTTACTCTAATTCTGTCCCATACTACGGCTAGGCTATCCTTGATTTTGGATGGATTTCTCATGTCAGACTCTATTATCTATAATTTGATCCTACCTCTTGGCTCTTTATCCATTGTATTACAGTTGCTGGGATGGGATATAATGATGGAGACTGCAGTACTGTGATTTTCATAAGATCCAACTTACTGTAACTTTTTAAATAGATACTACTCGTTGAGTCATCCCTTTTTGGTTTTTGGTATTTACTTTTCAGACTTCATACTTCACTAAAACAATTAACAAGTCTCTCTTTGAAATTTTTCTATTATAAAGTCTATAGATGTTATCTTTTGGCTAAGCAAGAACCTCGATATTGTAAGTTCTATCTATAATTTTTTTAATTTTCTTTTTAAATAAAATTGGTGAGTAGTAGATTCTTCCCGCTACTCTCCACACTTTTCTCAAAAAACCTTTTGACATAAGATGTTGAACTTCATAAAAACAAATAACATGAATAGGTTCACGGACAAAACCTATTAAAATGGATGAAGATTATTGCTCATTCTCAAACCTTGGTCATTCTTACCCGGTGCACGTACAAATGAAAGCATATAATATTAGAAAATACACTCTATCATTTACTTGTAGACTATACTCCAACTACTCTTGTCCAAACAACTAAACAAAGAAAGCGGTATGATCCACTCACTTAAGCCAAATTTTATTTGATTATGACTTACCAAAGTCCCTATTTGGCATGGTGTTGAAGAGCTAAAAAGCACTTCTTAGATGGACAGAAACTTCTGAGTGAGTTTGAGGTATTTGATGAAGAATTTGAAACAGCTTTCTAACTTTTGCTTAGTGAGACTTGTGGAATTAATAGGATGATTATAACTGTTAGCACTTTAAAATGAATTGGCAAAACAAGGCAGCAAACCTAACCTTCGAGGGCTTGTGTGGGCATTGGAAGGGCAATTATCTCCTTCGGATAGGAGGTAGAGAGCTTGGGCATTTTTATGGTGCAGCACGGTAGCAAGCAAATGGAAGGGGAGTTTAAGTATCATGTGGGTGATGATGCTGGAGAAATTCTTTATGCACCATGGGGGTGTAGAAAATCTAACGTAGAGTGTACCGTTTTATGTGATTGATTCATATAGTCATCATTTTTTAATATGTATTTAATGCCTACAATTTTATTTTTTTCTTTAAAAATTTTGCATGATGAAAATACCTTGCTTTTTGAAAAGATTATGACATCCTGTGACATATTATGACTTCTTACAAGCAGGATGTCATAATATGATCCAAAAAATTATGACATCTTGTAGCATATTATAACATCTTATGTCAAATTATGACTTCCTGCATACAGAATGTCATAATATAGTCTAGAATATCATAATATGGCTCAGGATGTCATAATATAGAAGAGGTATTTTTATCTAATAACTTTTCAATGCGTATTTAATACCTGTAGTTATATTTTTTTCATTTGAAAATTTTGAATGACGAAAATACCTTTGCTCTTTAAAAAAATATTATGACATCCTATAGCATATTATGACTTCCTGCGTCAAAATTATGATTTTCTGCATGTAGGATGTCATAATATGGACATAGAATATCATACTTTTTTTTCAAAGAGCAGAAGTATTTTCGTCATTCAAATTTTCAAACCAAAAAATGGAACTGCAGATATTAAATGGGCATTGGAAAGCAGTGGCTATGTGGACCAATCACGTAAAGTGATGCGCTCCATGTCAGATTTTTTACACCACCTGCAGTGCATAAAGAATTCCACGATGATGCTATGACGATCCGTTCCTGGAAAGTTAGGTGGCCATTAGATGGGCTTGGCATGGTGGCTGTTACATGGGCTAGACTCGTTTGGGCCAACTCCTATTCATAGCATGGTTCAATTAAGTCAGTTGAAATGGAGTCAACTATGAGCCTGCAGGCGCACACGTATGCAATGGTGGGGATGATCAATGTGTCAATTTAGAGTTCACCATCCAATCTCATCGCTTCTAGCCTAGATCATCAAGACGGGACCTTCCATGGCCTTCTTGACCCAATCTTTGTTTAAGGATGAAAGGGCTAAGGAATCTTTGGGTGACCAGAGCCTAAAAGTTTCAAACAACTTCTATTTCGTGTATGTATGTTTGGAGATACTTTATATGCAAACTACACACAATATATTTAAATATTTGACATTAAATGCCTGGTTTGGTTTAATTTTTTTGTTAAATTAAGCTTGCTGGGAAAGGGTGGTAATTATAATTGTGATAATCCGGCCCAATTGGGCCCAAAACCAGCTCACAAAGCCCACCAGAGGAAAAAAAAAAAAAAAAAAACAGAGCAGGAAGACTCCCGATCGGAGTCTTCCTCTTCCCCGATCAAGAATCGGAGTCCTAGGGCCATTGAAAGACCCTAGGACAAGCTCTATAAGAATCTCCCTCCTCTCCTCTAAGTGTAGATCCATCAGCCACCGACGATCGCCGGAGTTTTTCTCCGATTTTCTTGATTGAAGCCGCGGCCTCCTATTCTTGTGCTTGTCGGAAAACAGAGGCCGAAGACGCCGCCGGAGCTCAGGTAAGGCTCCAACCTTTCTTCCTTTCCTTCTTTCATTTCCCCTCTGGCCCCAAACATCATTGTCGGTCGCCGACTTTGTCGGAAATCGAGAAGAAAATGATGCCCTGTTTTTCCCCTGTTCGGCCGAGTCATCTTTCACCCTTTTCCGACCATCGACGCCGTCGTTTGCGGCATCTCACCCTTAGGTTTGGACCCCCACCCCTCTATCTGTCTTTTTCGAAAGTCATGGCCGCCGGTGATAGGCCAATGACTGGAGAAATCTGTGGAAAGGAGGCGGTCCCCTGTTTTTCATTTTTTTCTAAATCTCCCGCCGGTCGAGCCTCACCGCCGGCGTTCTGTTGCTCCCTGCTGTCGGCCGCCGCTGTCGGACCATCGACCGTGCCACTGCAGCCCGCCGGACCATGGGCGACGCCCCTCTGATCCCCTCCCGTTCGGCCAAAGAAGAGGAAAGAAGGAAGAAAAGAAGAAGAGAAGAAAAAAAAAAAGAAAAAGGAAAAAGAAAAAGAAAAGAAAAAGGAAAAAGAAAAGAAAAAAAGAAAAGAAAATGCAAAATAGAAAAATAATAAAATAAAAAAATAATAATAATAAGAAAAGAGAAAATTTTCCTCTCTCCCCTCTTTTTCCCTCTTTCTCTCTCTTTCTCTCTCTATTGTCTCTCTCTAAAAAGAAAAAGAAAAAGAAAAAGAATATATATATATATAATAAAATATATATATATATATGTGAGAGAAAGTTTCTCTCATTTCTCTCTTAAGTCTTTCTCTCTCTAGAATTGAACTTTCTCTCTCTACCTTCTCTCTCCATTTTCTCTCTCTAAATTTTCTCTTTATTTTCTCTCTCTAGACCTTTTATCTCTTTTTATGGATTTCGTCTCTCTAGAGTCATTCTCTCTCTGATTGCACCACAGACCCTAGGATAAACTTAAGATGAAAATATGATGATCTGAGACTGCTCCGAAATTCATGCAGTAGATTAGATCCTGATCCGATCCTTCTTCGAAATTGATAATATCGATCATGATTAATCCATATTAAGTCACCCTGATATGACCTCTGATGATCTCAACCATGATTGCCACTTTTAAAGGATACGAAGATTCTCTCTCCACTTTCTCTCTCTACTTTCTCTCTCATGACCAACTTTTTCTCTCTAAAAAAAAGGGTCTATGAATCCTGTATCAAGTCATGCCTTCATCTTTTAGAAGCTTATATTGACTCTAACAAGATGATCTGAAGTTGCTTTGATATCCGTGCTGTATGACAACCTCATCTGATCGTATCAAAGATCTTTCAAATTTATTATTAAAGAACCCTATTGATTGATCTTGACTTTAATTCGATCTGTGCCTCACGATTTCTTGATCAAGTCACTTGAATCTGACTCTCAGATAAAAGATCCTGAATTGCCCTGGTATCTGGATGGTCCGACACATCCGGTCAACAGTCCTCTTTCCTTATGATTTAATCTTATTATATTTATAGAATAGAAATTGATAATGATTTGATATTTTAAATAGGATTAGCTGATTCTTCTAACGAGATCTGAAGATCTAAGATGAATGAGGTAAGTAGATCCTATGCTCCTTATTTATTTTTAAATGATCATGTTTTTATGCAAAGAATTACTATTGATGAAATCATAATTTTTCATAAAATAAGGATTGGCATATGTGATATGAAAAAGCATGTTTTATTATGAACATTGATTTCATGAATATGTCTTATGAAAATAGCATGATTATGAAGCATGAATTTTTTTGTTTTTCCATCTATGTATATGTATGCTTTAAGAAAAAGATATAAAGATTTCAAAGGCTCTCAGATGGCTATGAATGAATCTCTTCGGGAAGGTCGACATCTGGAGCTAGCATCCACACGAAACATGGCCCTGCCAGCGGGTATAAAGTTGGCACATGAATTAAGAACTCTGTCGATTAAGAAACATGGCCCTGTCACGGGTATAATAGTGACCTTAGCACGAATATCTGTGAGTAATATTTTGAAACATGACATGAATACATGATGAAAATGATTTACGATTCATGATTGTGAAATATACATGATTTATGCATGCATGATGAGTTTATAACTTGTTTTGTTATATGTTCTATGAAATGCTTTATTTTGTATTACCTGCTATTTTCTAAATATTGCATTATCATGAAAAACTTATGCTTGATCCGATAAGGAAGTGCAAGTTCTACTTACTGGGCTAGTGTAGCTCATATTCTTTTTGTTTTCTTTTTGTTGGAACAGAAAAATAAGGTTAGGATCGGCAAAAAGGAATCCAAGCTTGAAGATCGGCATAGCAAGCTGAAAAATTAGGCAACAGAAGTTTAATTTATTTATAATCATGAATTTGTAGTTATTTATGAATGTTGAGATTCGGGTTAGTACTTACTTTTGGATTTAGATGCTCTGAACCCATATTGGTTCGATTATTTGATGAATAATAGAATTAAATCTTTTTATTTGACGGATTTTAGATGATTATGATGAATTGGCTTCGTGTTATCGTGGGCTCCATCCCTCGGTAGCATGGCCGTGTTATGTCCCGGATTTAGGGCGTGACATTTTATGGTATCAGAGTCAGGTTATAATCTTTGGAGATTATGATATAAATAATATAAATGATTAGGATATGATAGATTAATATCAGAGCTTAGGTTTAAGATCATTGAGATTATAAAGTAATATCAAAATTTTCTGTATGACCAATAGGATGTGACCGAGTGGAGTATAATGGATAACATCAGAGCTTAAGATTATGATCATTAAGGACGTGATAGAATGATATAAAGTTTAGGTTATGATCACTAGAGAATATGACTTAAGTGGTATTTGAGCTTAAGGTTAGCATTATTCGAGATTGTGACTTTAATGATATTTGAACTTGAGGCTAAGATCATGAGGAACATGATAGATATAAAAGAAATGATTCAATAATTTGATTTCGAATCAATAGGTATTATGATGAAATTTATGTATAAATGGCATATGAGGTATATAATAGAATTGACGAGTTATATCTTAGATTTCAATTAGCAAGGTTGACCTGAGTACGAGAAGTGCTGACCCTAGAATAAAGTGGGAGGTATTGATATATTATGTTAGGTATATTTGATGATATTGGAATGCTAAATCTATATGGATAAAGGATATGATAATTTTACTAATTTTGATGTTAATTTCTTTGCAAAGAAAGGTTGGTCTGGAAGTTGTCTAAATGATTGTAAAGTAAATCGAAGGTTAACTCAAATTAATTCTAGACATATTAGATTCTTGAGGAGTGGCGAAGCTTATGTAATAAGTTCAAGCATAGAAGGTGGATGAAGATTTAATTTTGATGAGCTATGCCTAAGAGATAGTAATGACAAGAAAATCTTAAATTTTACCCTTAATTGTATATGAAATCTGAAAGTTGGATCTATCTCTGATTGATTTAATATACAAAGATATCTTTTATTTTTGATAGACTTAGATAATTTGGTAAGTTGAGATCAGAGTGCGCAGCAAAAGCGTGGTGGTCTGAATTGATTAGAAATATTAATCCTTTAAATCTAAAGATATTATGAAATACGTTAGTTGTAAATAAGGAAGGATTTTACTGATAATAAATGGATGCTAGAGAGAAAATCTATCTGATCAAGAAGAAACTCAAAGCAGTATAAGATAGACAAAAGAGTTGGGCAGATAGAAAAAGAAGAGAATTAAAATTTTATTTTGATGATCATATTTTTCTAAAAATATCACCTACAAAAAGTGTCATGAGGTTTGGGAGACATGGCAAACTGAGTCCACGATATATTGGACCTTTTGAAATCTTAAATCGAGTAGGAGATGTTGCTTACGAACTAGTCTTACCACCAGATTTATCCAAAGTGCACAATGTCTTTCATGTTTCACTACTGAGAAAGTTTGTACTTGATCCAAACAGTGTGATAAAGTATGAGCCATTGCAAGTTCATGAAGATCTAACCTATAAAGAATTTTTCCTCTGAATTATTGATCGAAAAGAGCAAGTTCTAAGACGGCGTATCTTTCCGTATGTAAAGATTCATTGGTGTAATCATGAAGAGAAAGAGGCCACTTGGGAGCTTGAAGATGATATGAAGACGAGATATCCATACTTATTTGAAAATGAAGGTATGTTAAATTTCGAGGACGAAATTTTTTTTAAGGGGGGTAGAATGTGATAATCCGGCCCAATTGGGCCCAAAACCAGCTCACAAAGCCCACCAAAAAAAAAAAAAAAAAAACAGAGTAGGAAGACTCCCGATCGGAGTCTTCCTCTTCTCCGATCAAGAATCGGAGTCCTAGGGCCATTGAAAGACCCTAGGACAAGCTCTATAAGAATCACCCTCCTCTCCTCTAAGTGTAGATCCATCAGCCACCGACGATCGTCGGAGTTTCTCTCCAATTTTTTTGATTGAAGCCGCGGCCTCCTATTCTTGTGCTCGTCGGAAAACAGAGGCTGAAGACGCCGCCGGAGCTCAGATAAGGCTCCAACCTTTCTTCCTCTCCTTCTTCCGTTTCCCCTCTGGCCCCAAACATCATTGTCGGTCGCCGACTTTGCCGGAAATCGAGAAGAAAATGATGCCCTGTTTTTCCCCTGTTCGGCCGAGTCATCTTTCACCCTTTTCCGACCATCGACGCCGTCGTTTGCGGCATCTCACCCTTAGGTTTGGACCCCCACCCCTCTATCTATCTTTTTCGAAAGTCATGGCCGCCGGTGATAGGCCAATGACCGGAGAAATCCATGGAAAGGAGGCGGTCCCCTGTTTTTCATTTTTTTCTAAATCTCCCGCCGGCCGAGCCTCACCGCCGGCGTTCTGTTGCTCCCTGCTGTCGGCCGCCGCTGCCGGACCATCGATCGTGCCACTGCAGCCCGCCGGACCACAGGCGACGCCCCTCTGATCCCCTCCCGTTCGGCCAAAGAAGAGGAAAGAAGGAAGAAAAGAAGAAGAGAAGAAAAAAAAAAAGAAAAAGGAAAAAGAAAAAGAAAAGAAAAAGGAAAAAGAAAAAAACAAAAGAAAAGAAAATGCAAAATAGAAAAATAATAAAATAAAAAAAAATAATAATAAGAAAAGAGAAAATTTTCCTCTCTCCCCTCTTTTTCCCTCTTTCTCTCTCTTTCTCTCTCTATTGTCTCTCTCTAAAAAGAAAAAGAAAAAGAAAAAGAAAAAGAAAAAGAATATATATATATAATAAAAATATATATATATATATATATGTGAGAGAAAGTTTCTCTCATTTCTCTCTTAAGTCTTTCTCTCTCTAGAATTGAACTTTCTCTCTCTACCTTCTCTCTCTATTTTCTCTCTCTAGATTTTCTCCCTATTTTCTCTCTCTAGACCTTTTATCTCTTTTTATGGATTTCGTCTCTCTAGAGTCATTCTCTCTCTGATTGCATCACAGACCCTAGGATAAACTTAAGATGAAAATATGATGATCTGAGACTGCTCCAAAATTCGTGCAGTAGATTAGATCCTGATCCGATCCTTCTTCGAAATTGATAACATCGATCATGATTAATCTATATTAAGTCACCCTGATATGACCTCTGATGATCTCAACCATGATTGCCACTTTTAAAGGATATGAAGATTCTCTCTCCACTTTCTCTCTCTACTTTCTCTCTCATTACCGACTTTCTCTCTCTAAAAAAAAAGGGTCTATGAATCCTGTATCAAGTCATGCCTTCATCTTTTAGAAGCTTATATTGACTCTAACAAGATGATCTGAAGTTGCTTTGATATCCGTGCTGTATGACAACCTCATCTGATCGTATCAAAGATCTTTCAAATTTATTATTAAAGAACCCTATTGATTGATCTTGACTTTAATTCGATCTGTGCCTCACGATTTCTTGATCAAGTCACTTGAATCTGACTCTCAGATAAAAGATCCTGAATTGCCCTGGTATCTGGATGGTCTGACACATCCGGTCAACAGTCCTCTTTCCTTATGATTTAATCTTATTATATTTATAGAATAGAAATTGATCATGATTTGATATTTTAAATAGGATTAGCTGATTCTTCTAACGAGATCTGAAGATCTAAGATGAACGAGGTAAGTAGATCCTATGCTCCTTATTTATTTTTAAATGATCATGTTTTTATGCAAAGAATTGCTATTGATGAAATCATAATTTTTCATAAAATAAGGATCGGCATATGTGATATGAAAAAGCATGTTTTATTATGAACATTGATTTCATGAATATGTCTTATGAAAATAGCATGATTATGAAGCATGAATTTCATTGTTTTTCCATCTATGTATATGTATGCTTTAAGAAAAAGATATAAAGATTTCAAAGGCTCTCAGATGGCTATGAATGAATCCCTTCGGGAAGGTCGACATCCGGAGCTAGCATCCACACGAAACATGGCCCTACCAGCGGGTATAAAGTTGGCACATGAATTAAGAACTCTGTCGATTAAGAAACATGGCCCTGTCACGGGTATAATAGTGACCTTAGCACGAATATCTGTGAGCAATATTTTGAAACATGACATGAATACATGATGAAAATGATTTACGATTCATGATTGTGAAATATACATGATTTATGCATGCATGATGAGTTTATAACTTGTTTTGTTATATGTTCTATGAAATGCTTTATTTTGTATTACCTGCTATTTTCTAAATATTGCATTATCATGAAAAACTTATGCTTGATCCGATAAGGAAGTGCAAGTTCTACTTACTGGGCTAGTGTAGCTCATATTCTTTTTGTTTTCTTTTTGTTGAAACAGAAAAATAAGGTTAGGATCGGCGAAAAGGAATCCAAGCTTGAAGATCGGCATAGCAAGCTGAAAAATTAGGCAACAGAAGTTTAATTTATTTATAATCATAAATTTATAGTTATTTATGAATGTTGAGATTCGGGTTAGTACTTGCTTTTGGATTTAGATGCTCTGAACCCATATTGGTTCGATTATTTGATGAATAATAGAATTAAATCTTTTTATTTGACGAATTTTAGATGATTATGATGAATTGACTTCGTGTTATCGTGGGCTCCATCCCTCGGTAGCATGGCCGTGTTATGTCCCGGATTTGGGATGTGACAATAATCAAGTGAATCATGTCTACTAATCAGATAAGTGGCTTGTTGTCTTGAACAGAGACCTACATTTGACGGCTAGGTTCGAGAATGCGAAATGCCACAGGTGTGTTAAGTCTGAGGTTAGATTAGGTTGAGCACGAGCGAAACTTCAATTTGATTGGCCAGTGTTAAGATTATCTTGCTTAGCCTCTGAGCGATTGTGCAGCCAAATATTAGCAATATCACGAAAAGGCATCGCCATCGTATCACAAAGTTTCGCTTGGAACAATTGGGGAATATCTTCTAGCAAAACTTGCAGAGCAAGTTAATCCGGAGCAATTGTTATTTTTTGTTTTTTTGATGATGATTCATGTGCCTGGTAAATAGGGATTCTAATTTCGATTCTTGGATGGTGCATTAAAAAATTTAGACCCTCCGCATGCAGAAGTTCTGAATCCATGGTCACCTCTAAACATGGGGTAAACGATGAGCTCTAGTTGATGGCAACAGCGAATAAATAGAAGCAAATTGAAGACGAAAAGATGAAGGACCAGAGGGAGCGAAGTTTGACTTGTAGAAAATTGATAAATATATTTTGCTGCCAAAAGACAGATTTTTGGGACCCTCTGGACCTCTTTGACTCGTTTCTTTCTAAAATTTCTTGAGGCCTTTTCCTCCTTCTAAAGCCTCAGAATATACCAGCTACTTCGTGCCAAGGACAAAAAAAATAAGGATATGGATATGGATGCACATGCTAGCATTGCTTGTTTTTACTTTATTTTATTCCATTTTTGGAGTTACACAGTATTGGGCACTGTGTGATTCACCTTGACTGTAGAGGAAAATAACGTCTAGATAAAATAAAATAATGTATCTAACTACCTGGAGCAGAATTTATTAAACTAGCTATTCAGAGTGGTAGACTTGGGATTCCTACAATTGGAGTAAGATATGAGGCACTGATGGCTATGCAAACTATCAGATTTGTTCAAAAGCTTGCTAGTCTATGGCAAATTGTTTTTGGGTGCCAAATATGGATCTTGGTCTTGCTGTTCCCTAACCTCATCTCATAGCAGTCCCTTCATCTAGAAAGTGTTGCATGCTGATGATAAACTAGCCCAGTTACCTAGCCTAAGATGGACAGTAGGTGATGTGAGATCCATTAGTGCCCAAAGGTTGTGCAAGTCTAGAATCTGTTGTGCTTCCCACTCCTGGATACATGGCCTTCCATCACCGTAAATGACTTCCTGACATACCTCAAGCAGGGTGCTCAAAATGGGCCTCAGAGGAATCAAGTGACAATCGCCTCCTACATTGCCGACCATTGTTGGTTTGTCTGGAACGCCTGGATAGCGGCCCAGGAAGCACTGATGAAAGCTTCAGCCCAGGAAGCTCACCTAGATAGCGGCCATTGGAGTATCTTTGACAGCTAGGGAAAATTAAGATCCCTCTATAGCAGTTTCTACACATCTTCATAAGATTCATTTTCTAAAAGTGCAAGCCCTGTCATTATGATGGTGCACACATTTGTGAGTTTTTTTTGGCATCTCTCACTCTCGCTTAACTTTAAATCTGGGCAATTTTGTATACTTATGATTTGCAAGAACACTCTGTGAATTTTCTGCATCCATAAGCTCTGAAAAGTGTTCAAATTTCCCCTTTCTAGTCAAATGACATGGAGACCTTTGAGCCTTCACTGATCTCCCAAGGTTAGCTCAAGTCTTGTCAAAGGTAATTGTCATTTTGTAAAAAAGCTAAAACCTTGGTTAAACAAATCAAACGCTACATTAGATTGGCTATGGCTCAAGGTGGTTAACAGCAAAAGTATTTACCCAAAATGAATTATTTGAAACAGTATTTGTACTAGATGCAAATTTGCAAAGGGTACATACATTTAAAAATAAAAATTGAAAAAGAAGAAGAAGAAGAAAAATTGAAGTACATGGAATATGCAGAAGGCAAACCAATCTGTAGAAAAAATACAAATTGACATACAGTCACCACAACTCAATTCAGTAATGGTTTTTTTTTTCTTTTTTTCTTTTTTTTTCTTGTCCAGAACTCCACTGGATAATAGAGTTTTAAAATTTTGTCTATTGACACACTAAAATCAAGGATTATTGCAGAAGAAGACATACATAGGGCCAACGGATTTGTGAATGACATTGACGATCCAAGAACAGATGAAAAAAGAGACCATAAATTGGCAGTTGGACCAAAACGAATTCAGCACAGCAACTATTACTCTCTTGATTCAATAAAAAAGAAATGATTAATTTTTATGGTGGACAGCTAAAGCAGAGTAAAATAAAAAATTCTATTAAGATATAGGCTTAATTATTTTAAAAATATTGAATTTTTTTGAGAGTTTTTATTTTTATCATGACTTCGATTCTCCATAATTAAGTATTAAACTTTTAAAATATTATAATTTCTCTCTAACCTCTACATTAGTGGACTGGAGGTTTTTCTGTGAGTGCTTGCCAACAAAACTGACGACCCAATCTACGGTAAAAGTGGCATATTACATTCATATACTCTGTCATCTACTCTTTCAATTTCTGTTTTTGCTATAAATGAAATCCTTTTCAAATTACATTCGCATATATGGATGAAAAGAGCCTTCAAGCATCCTGGCATGGAGATCATCACCAGTTAATTCATTTATGTCATGTTGACCAGTCACAGGGGATGTGTCCATGCTTGGTTTACTTGAGTCGGAAAAGACAAACAGTAATGGCTAATTGCTTTGGAATGGACTATCCTTTCACTTGACTTGAGAGCGGATTGTCGTTTACTTAAGAATGGACAATGATTTACTTGACTTGAGAATAAATTAATGTTTACTTGACTGGAGAATGGACTATCATTTATCTTTGAGCTATAAAGGACCATTTATTACTGCATAAAATGCAGTTTAGATCTGTTGTAAAACTGAAAGGCTAGTCTCCACTACAAATCTAGATGCCACAACATAATTTGAGATTCCCGCTTTGTCAATTGTGAAATTCTGGATGAATCTCGTAGTTCATGGTGTGATTAACATACTTGGGAATGTAATGCCGATTAAGTTTTCTTGTGCAAAACTGCTAAACCATTCCTCCACCGCATAATTACAACAAATGGTTCTACTTGCATCCAAAAGTTGATACTGGATCACTAACCACACCAAAAGTTAATGATGGGCACAAAAGGTGACATTATGTTCGTACTTATAAGGCATCAACAAGTTAATGATTCTTCTTCTAGTTGGGAGCAAACCAACCGAGTCCTAAGAAACCTTCAATTTTCCAACAATAATCATTAAAAAAAAAATCTCATATATACCATATCGATATCACAGGCCTTAGGCTGTGTTGGAAAATCACCTCAATCTTTGTAAGAGATCTTATATATTAAAAAGCTGCCGCAAACTTTTCAAACAAAATAACAAATACAAATCACTAGAAAATATTAAAAATATAAATTAACAAGCTAGCTCGAATAAAGAATCAAGAAACCTTTTTGTTATTAGAGAAATGGTAAGGCAACTTGTCCTATTTCTAAGGGTTTAAAGAAAACCATATATGACAGGACTCACCACAACATCCGCTCTTTCTTTTTTTTTTTTTTTTTTTTGAGAGAGAAAACATCCACTCTTTTTTTATGGAACACAGCATCTGCTCAAAACCCAGCAATTCCACTCTACAAAAAAAACAAAAAACAAAAAAAAGGGCAATTCCAAAAGATGGGGGTTGTGAATCATCACAGTTTTTCAATAAAAAAAAAATAAAGAGATCAGCTCAAATAAAGAATCATAACAGCTTTTCAATAATTGCAAAAATTAGTAAATGGACAGAGGATGGGGGTTGTATCTTTTGCATGAAAGAAGGGTTCATCTTCATTCACAAGGATCTACCATTGGATCATGAAAAATGAAAATAAGTCCCAAGTCAAATCTAATCTTACAAATTTTCAGTCCAAATAGATCTCTGGCTACTTTACCGACTAGTTCGTAGTATGATCAATGTGAAGACACTAACTCTTCACAGTCTAAGAGCCAACAAGTACTAATGGAGTAAATTAAGAAGAAGGACTCTTGAATCCTAAAATCCCCGAAGAGTAATCTCTCTATTTTTGTTTTTTCAGAAGGAATCGTATCCTTTCCTGTGCAGGTTTTTATTTCGTTTTAAATGGGATTGGGTGGTTACCATAACCACCCAAAAATTGGTACATCATGGGAGTCCTGTATGCATCATGGACATCCTATATACCAACATCTCCCACTCGCACATGATATGCTTTATTCATCTTCTATATTTCTCATTTATTCATACTAGGCAAATAGGCCATATGACCGGTAAGTATTTAAGAGCTTATTTATTATGCATCTATTAGGGATACATAATATCTCATTACTAAGACATCAACATACTTGCTATACCCCAAATTAATTTTGTTACATCAGTCAGAACATCTCTGATCCCTTTATTAACGATAGCATTAGGAGCATATTTGACTTTTTTTTTTACTACCATGTATTTACAATTATATCCTCCCCATGGATGACATAACTAGTCGATCGGTGAATACAGGTATGGATGTAGAATAAAATATAGTCTTCCTTTCCTACTCGAGTCTTTCCTTTTCAACTTAGCTGCTTTCTTAGATATGCCCTAATCACACATGGCTTTTGGAGACACACTAAAGTAGCAAATACTAAAATAAAATTTTAAGAAACAGTTGAAAGTCCTTAAGGGTAATAATAAAGGTTTATAAACCTCAAGGGTCACACACAGTGGAGAAGTATGGATCCATTCTCTCACATCCCTTATTAGTCATATAGCACACGTGGTATGAATCATGTGCTATGGTGTTTACTCTCTTCTGAGAATGTATGTCATTTTCTAAAAGAAACACCATGCAGACTTAAATTCAAACACACCTCAGCGTCTAACCTGAATTTTTTTATATTACTATTCAGAAATTCATGTCTAGCTTCTAAACAGGCTAGATTGGATGGTGGGGACATCCATCTCGATCAAATATGAAAATGATCTCATCTTAATTCTCTTATCAAGATGATATAAGTTTTTAGCTCAAATTCAATAATCTCTTAGCATTTTCATGTTTAAAACATCTCATCTCTGTATGCTCCTCAACACAAGAGGCGATTGCCCGTATGAGAGGGCCAATCTTTGCCTGTTTGACATACTTTACTTTTTTTATGCATTAAACAAAATTTTGCACATAATATTCATGTGTGTGTGTTATTATCAATCGGTATTAAAATAAATGAACAAGATGATCATTTAATGACATGAATCTTATACGTAACAAAAATATATTTCCAAAGATATATAATAAATACCTATTCACAAGTTTCACATCATAGTCTACCTAATCCTAATAATTTCATATGTTTTATGTACACATCTCTAGCTATTGACTTGGTGAGTGGATCTACCACCATTTGATGTGTGAAAATATATCGTGTAGTCACTTCTTTTTGTGCTATAATGTTTCTCATAAAATTATACTTAATATCAATATGTTTGATTTTACAGTGATATTTGGGATCCTTTGTATAGGTTATTACTGTCTGGCTATCACAGTGCACTATCACTGGTCCCTTATTATCACTCAGCATTTCTAAATGCAATGGACATCTTCTCAACCAAATAGCTTCTTGCACTGCTGTTGAACATACCATAAATTTGACTTCCATTGTAGATAAGACTATACAGGTTTATTTCTTACTAGTCCATAATATGGCACCATTATTTAGTAAGAACACATATTCAGATGTCGATTTGCATTCATCTATATCTCCTCCCCAATCAGCATCTGTATAACCTTGCAAATGCAAATCAGATCCCTAATTGCAAAGAAAATAGTCTGTAGTGCCTTTTAAATATCTCAAAAATTTTTTAACAACTTTTCAGTACCCTTGTCCTGGATTTGATTGATACGGATTGACCTAGCTCATAGCATAACAAATGTCTGACCTTGTACACATCATAGTATATATTAAACTTCCAACCACACTTGAGTATGGTACTTTGAACATTATTTTCTTTCCTTGTGGAGTCTTGAGACACATTGTAAGGCTCAAGTACTCATCTTTTGCTATAGGAGTGTCAATAGGATTACAATCTTTCATATTAAATTATTTAAGAATCTTCCTAATGTAAGACTCTTGTGAAAGAGCGAGCAGTTTTCTTGAACGATCTTGATGTATCTTAATACCAAGAATGTAATCCGCCTCATCCATGTCTTTCATCTCAAAGTTTGAGGATAACCATTCCTTTATAGCAAGGACAAATACTTTGTCATTTTCAGCTAGTAAGATATCATCAACATATAATGATATTATTATAAACTTCTCCATGGACCATTTGATATATACATAGTGGTCCTCATCAATCATTTGAAAGTCATAAGAGATTGCCATTGATGGAATCTCAAATACCACTATCTAGATGATTGTTTTAGGCCATATATAGAACGCTGCAATTTACATACTTTACTCTCTTGGCCTTTAACAATGAAACCTACTGGTTGCTCTATGTAGATTTTTTCATCTAGTTCTCCATTTAAGAATGCTCTCTTAATATCTATTTGATGTAGCTCTAAATTTATTTATGCTACAATGGCTAGGATTAAGTGAATTGAGGCAAATCTTACTATTGAAAAAATTTTTCTCAAAATCTATACCCTCTTGTGGGGTATAACCTTTTCTTACCAAACGAGCCTTATACCTCTCGATGGTTCTATCAACCTTGTGCTTGATCTTAAGAACTCATTTATTTTCAATTGCATTATGCCCAGATGGAAGATCTACAAGCTTCCAAACTTGATTTATCTTCATAAACTCTATTTTTTTCTTCCATTGCTTTCTTCCATTATTCCTTTGCAGGACAAGATAGAGCCTCATGAACTGTTCTAGGTTCATCACTATCTTGTGAAGTGATTAAGAAAGCTTCCCCTTCAATTTCAAAATGACAATGGGGTGTGCTTTTGCGATTGCTTCTCCGCAATTCTAGTTCTTGTGAAACAAATTCACTTATTCTACCACTCCCACTTGATTCTTGAGGTCGAGACATCTCTTCTTGTGTCTCAATTTATCGAAGATCGACATTATCTGATTCTTCCATTTTCAAAAAAAATGACATCTCGTGATTCAATTTTAGTCATTCTTCCGTCTGCTTGTTCACCTAGAAATACATAATCTTTCGAGTATTCTGAGTATCTGATAAAGATACATTTTTTCCCTCTTGAATCTTACTTTTCATATTGATCAGAAGGATCATGAACATAGACAGCAGACCCTTAAGGTCTTAAATGACTTAGGCCAGGTTTTCTACATATCCATAGTTCATAAGGTATGGAAAGAACTGATTTTGAGGGTACACGATTAAGTATACAGATAGCAGTCACCAATGCATCTCTTCAACAGGAGATTGGTAGGTTTACTTGTGCCATCATAGATCTAACCATTTTTAAAAGAATTCTATTCCTTCTCTCGATAACTCCATTTTGCTGAGGGATACCAAAAATAGTCAATTGCCTCGTAATTTCTTTATCATTACATAACTCCTTAAATTGTCCAGATAGATTTTCACACCCATGATCAGTTCTTAAGATCTTTATTTTCTTTTCTAACTGATTCTCTACTTCATTCATATATAATCTAAAATACTCTAGTGCTTTAGACTTATGAGAAATCAGATAGACATGACCATAACAAGTGAATTCATCTATAAATGTAATGAAATACGAAGCTCCTCATCCTGTGCTTACACTCATTGGACCACAGATGTCAGAATGTATCAATTGTAATGAAAATTCGGCTCTAGTTGCTTTACCAAATGGTTTTGTAGCTATTTTTTCAGCTAAACAATACTCACAAATGGACATTTCCACTTTGGAGAGTGACCCCAACAGGCCTTTTCTCGTTAATCTATTCATTCAATCTTGCCCCATGTGGTCTAATCTAGCATGCCAAATATTCAAATCCATATTACTATTGCTAGTAGAGGCATGTAATGAAAAACAACCATTATCATAATTATACATATAGTGTTCAACATCCATGATAACAAAATCATGAATAACATAACTAGAACAATAATACCCAAAATCATTAAATAAGTCCACACCATTAGATCTAAAGTTCAAACTGAAACCTAAACCTAGAAGTAACTACAGAGATCAAGTTTTATCGAATCTTGGGTGCATATAGGACATCTTGTAGGAGCAATGATCGACCTCCACGGAAATCTAATTTGCAAGTGCCAATTTTTTTGACCTCAACTTTAGCATTTTTTTTACATAAATCCATCTTGCTCCAACTGAGATTCGACAATACTCGACAAATGCTCCTCGATCTCTAGCTAAATGATCTATGGCTTCTGAGTCTATAATCCACAAAGGATAAGATTCAGTAAGTAATACTGAGCTAGATATATATATATATATATATATATATATATATATCATATTGAGAAGCAAGGCTAGGTGTTATCTTCTTTTGCTCAGAGCATTCATGAGCAAAATGATCCAATTTGCCACAATTGTAACACTTCATCTTGGCCTTATCTTTCTTTCTCTCAAACTACTTAATTACTCTTTTTCTTGTAGTTGATCAGGTTCTTCTTAGGTATAGGTCCACCTTCCTTTCTCTTCCCTTTTCTATTCCAATAACTTTTGCACTTAAAGTCCGAAGCTCATTGGGAGCTAGACTCAGCCACAAAGATCTGCTTGGGAAGCCTCACCACTACAAGGCACTCATCTTCAAATTCTACATGACGGGAAACACCAGTGAAGGTCTTGATGTTTTCATTATGGGTCAAAGAGACAATCACTTAAGGCAAGTGATCCTATTCCCGTTTCAACAAATTAAGATTTGTTTACCACAGAGCTACTCTCTCACCATTTTATTGGCATAGATCTAATGGCCGGCAATGATAGATATATGTGCAAGCATGCCAATAACTCTGAATCAATTGAAAAGATTGTGATTAAAGGGAGGATAGAGAATAGTATGGATCTAGATGTCTTGACCTTCATGAAATTTAACCACTGTCATGTTAGACTTTGAAGGACATAAATCTGGATAGGGGTATAGGTGTAGCATTGACTACGATAGTAATGATTTCAAATTATAGTGACTCCTAGGTTAGAAACTACAGATAGATTAAGAACTAAGATAAGATAGAATAAAATAAAATACATTTATTTAGATTGTTAAAATAATCTCTTACGCAAACTACAAATTTATTTTTTTATACTGACAATAAAATAATTGTAACACAACTATTGATTCTTGTAACTATCTACATTATCCATCTTCAGTGGTTTCGACAGTTCACTTTTGTGCATTATGAATGCAAACCAAACTATGATGTTCTTCGGCTTGTGGTTTGACTATTGCATAACAATTAATCACAATCAGGTTCTAATTCTTCGATCTATCTATGTCATTATTGTATCTTGCCTTTTCAGTCTCCAACTTCTCATTTAGCATGATTCATTACAGTCGAAATTTGCCCTATCTAGCAAGGGTCATGTGATCCTTATCTGTTATGTTTTTATGAAAGTCTGATCCATTTGGTACTTACTTTGACCACCAGTTGGATTGTCGAGATGAGGTATAAACAAAATCCTAATTATTCTTGATTGCTATCACTCGATCATTAGGACAACTGATATCTTAGGGTTCATGTGAACAAAACCTTTGACAAAAACAATAGCTAAAAGTAAAATGCATTGATTAAATAGATATGCCGATATCAATCATCTCTTATCGGAACATTCATGTGCAATAGTAAGTAGGCACCTATGCTGCATGTGTTTTGTTGTAACCACTATTTGAGATAATATAATTATAATATTGTTAGATGTGTGCCCTAGATGCCAGATTGGCTGTCACATTCCTATACAAATCTAAGGACAAATTTATAATTTTGACTATAAATGAATAAAAGGATTATTCTACTATCACATTGTGTACATTATGTCTGTGATACATCCTTTGAGTTAGTAGGAATGTTAATTCATATTTTCAAGAGTTGAAAATTTAAGGCATGAATTTACATAACTAACTCATAAACAGCTCCTGACCATAAGATCATCACGAGGATGGTGATCGATCCAGAAGGTTGGTGTATGATCATTTTTTTAGGGTAGATATGTCTTAAGTCTATGGTGTGGAGACATCGGAGTGAAAGTACAGATATTCATTGAGAATGAGAGTACTGAGCGTGACCACCTCGAGCAGTCATAAGAAAGTCTACTTTCTCATCGATGACTAGCTCGATGCTGCAGCTGTGTGTCTAGTTCTTTGACCTGAGGTACATCGACAGTTCACCTTGAGTGTGTTATAGTTTGACTACACCATAACTCGATCTCCTAGCCATTCAAAACCCTGAGGTGTATGTTAGCTGTAGCATATTCATTGTAGAAACCAAATCGCACCAAGATGGGATCTATCAACATCAGTAGATGAGAGGAGTAGTCCTATGATGATCGAAAGATCGAGTCCTTAAGCCCATAGCCATGGCAGAGTGAAATAATGAAAAAGAGTTTTTCATTAGGATTTCACAGCGGACTCAGATCGATCGATTGATTCATATGACTGATGTTGGGTTTGACAAGTTCACCTTAACCCTAATTCAGTCGAAACTCATGATAGAGGAACTCAATCACACAGGTAGCTGCACCGAGAGGTTCGTCTTCAGTTCTGATGGGTTGTCACCATATACTGCTAGGTATCACTGATGGATTTTGAAAGCAATTAGAATGATCTTGATGATCGATCATTCTAATTGTCTGAATCAGAAGAGTTCTGGTCCATCGAAAGGAGTTTCGATGATGTCGATGATGAGATCATGACATGTCTCATTACCATACGAAAATGAACCTAACTGGATCACATAAATAAAGGTAAGGGTCTGGATGTCATCAATTGAGCTATCCCAATTCGATTGAATTGGATTAAATCCAATTAGGTTCAAGAAAATCGTGCTAGCACATGATTGAGCCTAACTTTCTCCTCGTGTAATCTTTTCTATCTCGATTGAGCCAAATGTGATTTGACTCACCCAGAGAATCTTGAGAAGATTTTTCTCAGTCTGACTAGAGCCAGTCCAGCTCAAAAAGGACTTGTCTTAATTCATGAGATGAATTAAAGATAAACACCTGCTAATTCCTGTCACCTACCATTTTCCATTTTTGAACATCGATCAAACGTTGACCCATGGACCTTGGACTGAAGGCCATTTGGCAAGAGGTCATTGGAGAGTTTTTGTGGAGTGTCCACCTGCTAAATTCAGCCTCAAAGTGGGTGCCATAATCAGATTGGGCTTGCACCCCAATTGGATAAGGATCAGAGTCTCATGAGATGAGAACTCTGATGCCTTGATCAACCTGGACTGTTGGGCACCAACCTCACTGGGCTTATCCAGTGTTGGCACCAACAGTAGGAGAGATTATGGGGATTCTCATCTAATGTGATCAGATGACATCACTCTACCAATCAGAATTTTTCAGAATTAGTTAAAATTTTCTGATTGGTCGAATGATGTGGCACTGCGTGGCGCAACAGGGTCTATTTAAACCCTGTCTGCGCCTAGGGTTAAAATAAGAAGAAAGACCTGCGCCATACCCAGCAAAAGCCTGAAACCCCTCCACCTCTTTACACCCTCTTTGGTGCTCTCTCTCCCCTCTTCACACCCAAGAAGTTGGGCATCCATCTGGTGCTAATCCAAGGTGTGGTGGTGGCCTGATCAGGAGGCTGCAGCAATCTATCGAGAAGCCACTGCTCCAGCTTCAGAAGGTCTTTTAAAGAACTTCTAGATCAGATCCAGATCTAATTTTTGGAGCAAAGATTCATGAGAAGAAGATGATTCAAATCCTACTCGAGTGGATATCAGTAGAGATCAGACGCCTGCATGGCTATATCAGAACCTCGGGTATTGCTACGATCATCTACAGGGTAATCAAATTACCTTAGAGGTATTTCTCTATTCCTCATATTTTTAGATTTAATTTTAGATTTAATATCAGATAATAGAAATTAGATCTAATAGATTTTAGATCTGAAATAATTGTAGGATTTTTTTTAAAAATATTCTGCCCCAGATCTCATTAGATCTGGAAGATCCTACGACGGAAAAAGCTAGTTTTTCCTTCAACTGGTATCAGAGCCAGGTTGATGGCTCTATTTTAGATCTAATTTAATCTAATTTTTATTTTTATTTATCTAATATTGATGGATTTTAGATGTCACATCAGATGTGATAGGATCTGAAATCAAAAAATTTAAAATTAAATTTAAGTAGATCGAACATATATGAGATGCATGACTAGACTAGGAGATGCATGATCTATTGCATGCCTAGACTAGTTGTAGAATTATTCTAGTAACTGTCTAGAATAGATTTTATATTGAATAGTTCAATTTAAATCTTATTTTTTAGATGTTGCATGTGATGTATCAGATCTGAAAACATGCTAATTAGATCAGATTTTAATACATGAGATGTATGCAAAGCATGTATAAGTTAGATCTGAAATTATATATGTGATATGTAACTTAGATCTAACTAGTTTTGTAGTTAAATTAATATTTCTGATTAAGGTATTCCTCGTGGCCATCCGATCATAAGAACAAAGTAGGGTTTAAGACCCTCTCCTTCCATTCAATGGTGTGTTCTTATGGCATGTCGGGGTGCTGTGCGTTCATCCTTAATCAGAAATCAAATTTACTTTTCTACAAAACTCTATATCCTGAAACCCTAGGATTTATTTTACATATTTTATTTATGAACCCAAGACTTGATTAATGAATTAAGCTTATGAAATCAAATTAGATCTAAAATTGAAAATTTCAGATCTAAGTTATTTTCATAAAATTAGATTCGAGCTTGGATAGCTCAATTAGGTCTAGCGGTTGATCAAACCGAATCAAAAGTTGGTTAGATGGGATTATGAAAGCTAATAATTGACCAGCCTAATAGGATTAAGTCTAGGTCAAGGTCGAATCACATTCAGATGTGACTCGATCAAGTTAAGACCTAATTTGGCTCAGTGGTTAGAGCCTGGATTGTAGGCTAACCCAATTGGTTCTGGTTCGATAATTTGGTGTCTAAGGTAAGTTGGGCAGATATGACCGACTGATTTTTAATTGGGAGCTACTCGACTCGAATATATTTTTGTCGAGTTAATGGCATATCCCTTCCACCGATCTCACTTACCTGGCCATATGTGTCGACCCAGTTCTGATTTGAGATGGCTAATAATTCGAGCTAACCCATGCCACTAGGTTAGTCATAATTGTTATGACTATGTCAAGTCAAGTTTAATGAGACCTAAATCAAATCTCTCTAAGAAAATATTAAGTCTAAGGTCTTCCACCATTGTGGATGTGCGGGCCCTTCCCGGGATTGATTGTTTTAGGCTAGTTACAGTGGCTCAGTTGCACCGAAAAGATGCAACCATGTCCATTAGGCATTGGGTGCTATGGATTAGAGGATGGGTTGTGCTCAATATTTCGAATACGGTGAGGAACCCAATCAAGAATCTAGTTCGTGCAAATGGTGGGTCTGACTTAACTAAGGATTGAAGCAATATTCTGGGCACGGTGAGCTTCATGAATTAGAGACCAAGTTTTGGGTGCACCATGATTAAAGAATCATTGGACAAGAGTTATCCACTCATCGGTTGACCCATCACCAATAACTGCTAGGTGAGGTGGTGAGCCAGTCGGTGAGACTGCACCACCCACTAGAAATCACTAATCATGGAGATTTTCACATCTCTACCTAGGGAGTGTAGAGATCTGAGAAAATAGTGGGAGCCTAATTTGTTTAAAAATGAAACCTCTAAATAAATTGGTTAAGTCTGATTACAAAATCTAACTAGAAATTTTTTACTCTCTACAGGAAACATGTCTGCATCCAACCCCCTGACCAAAATACTAGACACCCACAGATTGACTGGACCCAATTTCAAGGACTGATTAAGGAACTACAGAATTATTCTGAGTTTCAAAAAACTGACTCATGTCTTGGACCAGGACCCACCTGCCATGCCAGTACGTCCGATTGCTGAACAGAGAGCGTCTCTGAAAAAATGGATGGATGATGATAACAAAGTCAGGTACTATATGTTGGGTGCCATGTCTGATGACTTACAGCGCCAGCATGAGAACATTATGACTACCCGCCAAATGTTGGCTCACCTACAAGAGTTGTTTGGTGAACAATGTCGCGCAGCCAAGTATCAAGTTTGCCAAAGATTTTTTAAGGCTAAAATACGTGATGGGCAGTCAGTCCAAGATCATTGTTTGACAAAGATCAAGGACCTTGAGGAGCTTGAGAAGCTCGATGTCATCTTAGACAGGGATTTTCAGATTGATGTGATCCTTCAGTCCTTGTCTGATGCATATGGTCAGTTCATCATGAACTTCCATATGCATAAGATGCAGTGTACCTTGGCTGAGTTAATGAACATGTTGGTTACGGCTGAGCTTTCTTTGAAGGGTTCAAAAAGCTCAGTCCTTACTGTGGAGCGGACTTCTTCCAAGAGAAAGTCTTTTGAAAAGAAGAAGAAGTCTGTGAAGAAGCAGAAGGTGGATGGGAAGAAGAAGAAGACGGAACCGAAGAAGAAGGCTGCTGAAAAGGGAAAATATTTCTACTGTAATTAAGACGGCCATTGGAAGTAGAACTGTCCTCAGTACCTGGCCACCCTGAAGAACAAGAAGGATGGTCCTTCTGATGGTATGCTCGTTATAGAATTTAATCTTACAGTTTTCTCTGCATCCAGTTGGGTGCTTGACTTTGGTTCTAGTGCTCATTTGTGCACTTCTATGCAGGGTCTTGAGGAGAGCAGGAGACTGAGGGATGGAGAGATGATCCTACGCATCGAAAATGGAGCAAGAGTTGCTGCTATGGTCGTAGGAACCTACCCTCTGCAATTACCGTTAGGATTAGATTTAGTTCTTAGAGATTGTTATTATGTGCCTGCAGCAAGTAGAAATTTGATTTCTGTTTCATGTTTAGCACAAAAAGGCTATGTGATTAGCTTTCATAAGGACCATTGTAATATATTTTATGAAAATAATAAAGTTACAAATGATTTTCTTATTAATGATCTCTATCAGCTACATATTGATGTATCTGTATTTAATATTGAGCAAAATGTGAATGCCATAGGAATTAAAAGGCTTAGAAATAGTCTAAATGATAGGTATCTGTGGCACCTAAGGCTAGGTCATATAGCGGAAGACAGGGTTAACAAATTGAAGAAATCCGAGCTATTGAGTCCGTTGACTTTCAAGTCATATCCAATTTGTGAATCATGTCTTCAAAATAAAATGACCAAGCTTTCTTTTATAGAACATGGGGAAAGGGCCACAGACCTACTTGCCCTAGTACATATAGATGTGTGCGGCCCATTTGATATGCCGGCTAGAGGCAACTATGTCTACTTCATTACCTTTACTGATGATATGTCTAGGTACGGGTATGTGTTTCTAATGAAACACAAGTCTGAAGCTTTTGAAAAGTTCAAAGAATTCAGACATGAGGTAGAAAAACAAACAGAAAAGCCCATTAAGGTTCGTCGATCAGATTGAGGAGGTGAATACCTTAGTCGGGAGTTTCTTGACTATCTTAAGAACAATGGCATAGTCTCTCAATGGACTCCACTTGGAATTCCACAACTCAACGGGGTTTCAGAATGGAGAAACCGGATCCTATTAGATATGGTCTGTTCCATAATGAGCTTCACGGACCTCCTTGAGTTTCTTTGAGAATATTGTCTCATGACATCAATATATGTATTGAATAGAATTTTTTCTAAAATCGTTCCTACCACACCGTATGAGATATGGCATGATAAGAAGCCAAGTCTGAGTCATCTCAGAATTTGAGATTGTCCGGCTCATGTCAAGAGACAGCAAGCGGACAAGTTAGAGTTCAGGTCTTTTAGAGCTTTATTCATAGGATATCCTAAAGAGTCATTAGGATACTATTTCTATATTCCGAAAAACCACAATGTGATTCTGAGTCGGCATGTTATTTTTTTTGAAAAATAGTTCATTCAAGATGGTGGCATCGGAAGAATAATTAAGCTCAAGGAGAATGTCTCCCAAGAGCAATGAGCTAAAGAACCTGAGGAACCCAATCAATTAGAACCAGTCTTAACACAACCTCTTCCACCTCGTAGATCGACTAGAATTTTTCATCCTCCTGAAAGGTACTTAGGTACTATACAAGAGGATGTAGAGAAAATGTTCCTCATGAAAAATATGGCTCATGGTGATGACCCCAGGACCTATGACGAGGTGATATCAGATATTGACTTCGAGAAATGGTTAGAGGCAATGAGATCAGAAATTGACTCGATGCACTCAAACCAAGTCTGGACCTTGGTAGATCCACCCGAAGATATTATACCTATTAGGTATAAATGGATCTTCAAGAGAAAGATAGGTGCAGATGGGAATGTGGAGACATTCAAGACTAGGCTCGTAGCGAAAGGTTATAGTCAGCGCGAAGGCATTGACTATCAGGATACCTTCTCGCCCGTAGCCATGCTAAAATCCATCCACACATTGCTTGCTGTTGCAGCCTATTTTGATTATGAAATATGGTAGACGGATGTGAAAATGATATTCTTAAATGGATATCTTGATGAAGATATCTATATGGAACAGCCGCTTGGTTTCACATCCAGTGATGATAATCACAAGATCTGCAAGCTGCAAAGGTCCATTTATGGACTTAAACAAGCATCTCAGAGCTGGAATACTCGTTTCAATGATGTGATCAAAATATTTGGTTTCATCAAGAACGAGGAGGAACCATGTGTGTTCAAGAAGGTCAGTGGGAGCGCAGTTGTCTTCCTCGTACTGTACGTAGATGACATCCTCCTAATTGGGAATGATATTTCTATGTGGATCTCAGTCAAAATATGGTTTTCTAAGGAGTTCTCTATGAAAGATTTAGGAGAGGCATCCTTTATACTGGGTATTAAGGTCTATAGAGATAGACTAAATAGGATGCTGGAACTTTCACAGAAGATGTACATAGAGGAGGTGCTAAAAAGGTTTAGCATGGAAAACTCCAAAAGAGGTTTAGTATCTTTTAGACATGGCATTCATCTCTCTAAGAAGATGTGCCCTAGCACACCTGAGGAGATTGAACGCATGAGCAAGATCCCTTATACTTCGGCAATAGAGAGCCTCATGTATGCCATGCTATGTACACGACCTGATATAGCCCATGCTATGAGTGTCACAAGTAGGTATCAGTCGAATCCAGATGAAAAGCACTGGACTTCTGTAAAATGTATCCTTAAGTACTTGAGAAGGACTAAGGATATATTCCTAGTCTTTGAGAATGAAGAACTCCAAGTTCAAAAATTTACAGACTCAGACTTTGTGTCTGATATAGATAATCGAAAGTCGACATCTGGGAGTCTGTTCATTTGCAATGGTGGTGCAGTTAGCTGGAAGAGTTTCAAGCAGACGGTGATTGCTGATTCCACCATGGAGGCAGAGTATATTGCTGCATCGAAAGCTGCAAAGGAGGCATTCTAGTACAAGAAGTTTGCCGCAGAGCTTGGAGTGATGTCATCGGATGCCGTCCCTCTTCACTGCGACAATAATGGCGCCATAGCCCTAGCTAAGGAGCCAAGGTCTCACCAAAAGTCCAAGCATATCGAGTGGTGATTCCATCTGATCCGTGATTATCTCGAAAAAAATTATGTCGAGATTAAGAGAGTCGACTCCATAGACAATACGGTAGATCCGCTGACAAAGTCATTAGGCCAGCAGAAGATCCAAGCCCATCTTGAGAAGATGGGACTTAGATATGTAGCCAATTGGTATTAGGTCAAGTGGGAGTTTGTTAGATGTGTGCCCTAGATGCCAGATTGACTGTCACATTCCTGTACAAATCTAAGGATAAATTTATAATTTTGACTATAAATGAATAAAAAGATTATTCTATTATCACATTGTGTACATTATGTCTATGATACATCCTTTGAGTTAGTAGGAATGTTAATTCATATTTTCAAGAGTTGAAAATTTAAGGCATGAATTTACATAACTAACTCATAAACAACTCCTGATCATAGGATCATCACGAGGATGGTGATCGATCCGGAAGATTGATGTACGATCGCTTTCTTAGGATAGATATGTCTTGAGTCTACGGTGTGGAGACACTGGAGTGAGAGTACAGGTATTTGTCGAGAATGAGAGTACTGAGCGTGACCATCTCGAGCAGTCATAAGGAAGTCTACCTTCTCGTCGATGACTAGCTCGATGCTGCAGCTGTGTGTCTAGTTCTTTGACCTGAGGTACATCGACAGTTCACCTTGAGTGTGTTATAGTTTGACTACACCATAACTCAGTCTCCTAGCCATTCGAAATCTTGAGATGTATGTTGGCTGTAGCATATTCATTGTAGGAACCAAATCGCACTAAGATGGAATCTATCAACCTCGGTAGATGAGAGGAGTAGTCCTATGATGATCGAAAGATCGAGTCCTTAAGCCCATGACCATGGCAGAGTGAAATAATTGAAAAGAGTTTTCCATTAGGGTTTCACATCGGACTCGGATCAATCGATTGATTCATATGACTGATGTTGGGTTTGACGAGTTCACCTTAACCCTAATTCAGTCGGAACTCATGATAGAGGAACTCAATCACACAGGTAGTTGTACCGAGAGGTTCGTCTTCAGCTCTGATGGGTTGCCACCATATACTGCTATGTGTCACTGATGGATTTTGAGAGCAATTAGAATGATCTTGATGATTGATAATTCTAATTGTCGGAATCATAAAAGTTCTGGTCCATCGAAAGGAGTTTCGATGATGTCGATGATGAGATCATGACATATCTCATTACCATACGAAAATAAACCTAACTGGATCACACAAATAAGGGTTAGGGTCTGGATGTCATCAATTGAGCTAGCCCAGTTTGATTGATTTGGATTAGATCCAATTAGATTCAAGAAAATCGTGCTAGCACACGATTGAGCCTAACTTTCTCCTCGTGTAATCTTTTCTATCTCGACTGAGCCAAATGTGATTTGACTCACCTAGAGAACCTTGAGAAGGTTTCTCTCAATCTAACTGGAGCCAGTCCAGCTCAGAAAAGACTTATCTTAATTCATAAGATGAATTAAAGACAAACACCTGCTAATTCCTGTCACCTGCCATTTCTCATTTTCGGACATCGGTCAAATGTTGACCCATGGATCTTGGACCGAAGGCCACTTGGCAAGAGGTCATTGGAGAGTTTTTGTGGAGTGTCTACCTGCTAAATTCAGCCTCAAAGTGGGTGCCATAATCAGATTGGGCTTGCGCCCCAATTGGATAAGGATCAGAGTCTCATGAGATGAGAACTCTGATGCCTTGATCAACCTGGACTGTTGGGCGCCAACCTCACTGGGCTTATCCAGTGTTGGTGCCAACAGTAGGAGAGATTGTGGGGATTCTTATATGATGTGATCAGATGACATCACTCCACCAATCAAAATTTTTCAGAATTAGTTGAAATTTTTTGATTGGTCGGATGATGTGGCACTGCGTGGTGCAGCAGGGTCTATTTAAACCCTGTTTGCGCCTAGGGTTAAAATAAGAAGAAAGACCTACGCCATACCCAGCAAAAGCTTGAAACCCCTCCACCTCTCTATGCCCCCTCTAGTGCTCTCTCTCCCCTCTTCACGCCCAAGAAGTTGGGCATCCATCTAGTGCTAATCCAAGACGTGGTGGCGGCCTGATCAGGAGGCTGCAGCAATCTGTCGAGAAGTCGCTGCTCCAGTTTCAGAAGGTCTTTTGTAGAACTTCCAGATCAGATCCAGATCTGATTTTTGGAGCAAAGATTTGCGAGAAGAAGATGATCTAGATCCTGCTCGAGTGGATACCGGTAGAGGCCAGACGACTGTGTGGCTACATTAGAACCTCGGACATTGCTGCGATCATCTACAGGGTAATCAAATTACCCTAGAGGTATTTCTCTATTCCTCATATTTTTAGATTTAATTTTAGATTTAATATTAGATAATATAAATTAGATCTAATAGATTTTAGATCTAAAATAATCATAGAATTTTTTTTTGAAATATTCCGTCCCAGATCTCATTAGATCTGGAAGATCCTACGGCGGAAAAAGCTAGTTTTTCCTTCAAACATAAACATAAAAATACTAATTTTTGATAAAATTATAATTCTATAATTTATATAAAATAGGTTGCACAGTCTGCAGTTGTTAATATATTATGTATTCTTCCTGAGAGTAATCAGCCATTACATTGTAAACCAGACTCAATTTTTCTTTTTTTCTTTTTTTTTGAAAACATTGTAAACCAAACTCATGTCTCAATTTGCTAAAATGAACAATCCATAGTTTGCTAAAAACATGCAAGAACCTCCTTGTCTTTTTATAGCAAAAAAGAAAAGTGCCTCCTTATCCTTCAACTAGTTCATCAATGTTTTAATTAATTTGACAACAGAACTGAATAGTTGCCCAACATCTAGATCATTTAAGCAAGTATAAACTTACTAGAGATGTTAGGCATCCAACTATTGTTGCAACACTGTATACAATGCTATAAGTCTGTCAAAAAAATTGTCATACCATAAAAATTTTGATCTCCACCAAAATTAGCCTTGGATCCGTAAACGCATATTAATGCTGACCTTGACATTTATATCTCCTCATGCAAGAGTTTTGAATGGTAAAAGGTTACTCTAATGGTTACAAACAAGACCCACATATGTATGGAAAAAAACAAACATATCAGCAACTCTAGAGAAGGGAGATGATCATCATCCTATCTGCCTTGAATGGTATTTCTTAATCCTTAATTCCTTAAAAAAGTTCACTCGGCTGTGGATTGCTCGGACTAGATTCTGAGACAAAGCCCTTCAGGTCAGGCCTAAAGCCCAGCACGGGTCCATTATCTTCCCCCACAGGTCAGGCCTAAGGCCTAAAGCCATCAGGTCAGGTCATATCTTCAGTAACCGATATGACTACCACGAGAAAAAGCTAATGGCTGATTTGCTTGACTTGAGAATAGATCATCGTTTACTTTGACTTGAGAATGGATTATCATCTACCTGACCTGAGAATGGACTATCATTTACTTGAGAATGGATTACCGTTTACTTGATTTGATAATGGATTACAAATTCACTTGACTTGAGAATAGACTATGGTTTACTTGACTTGAGAATGGACTGTCATTGACTTTGACTTGAGAATGGACCATTTATACTGCATAACATATGCACAGTTTAGATCTGTTGTGCAATGAAAGTTCATTACGAATTCCAGTGATTAGAACCATGCAATCAATCTTCTATTCGGGTGCCTAAGATGAGGCTACAATAAAGATCTCAATTCACTTCCTCAGTACTGCCATAGATGATGAGATAAAATCATGGTAATATGTAGGCAGTGATCTGGTCTATACATAAGAAGTATCCAAAACTGCAAGTCTTATAAAGTTAGTGCACGACAAAAATCTTAAGGAATGAGCTAATTGTGTACCATCAAGAGAAAGGAAATGGCTAACAGTGATGCTAGGTGTCCTTAGGGATAAGTGTTTAGTATTTGAGTGGAGTGATCTCATTATAAATGATCTGTCAATCTTTCTCAAAATCTATTTTGCTTGCAGATGGTGCATTAATACTAGACTAAAAACACTAAATTAGGAATTAGAAAGTGCTGAAGATAGATATTGCTGATTATAGACATGATTCCTTGCAAGCTTCTTGCCACCAGATCACATCACTATGTGATCTAACAGCCTTGACTTGGGATGGAGGATAAGAAGTAGCCATCTAACAGCCTGGCATGGAGGATGTTGCTAGTTACATTGACATAAAGATCAGGACTAGTCACACCATGCAAGTCCATGCATAGTTTATTTGACTAAGAGAACTGACACTTATTTACTTGACTTGGGAATAGACCCTCAATTGCTATATAACATGCAGCGTAGATCTATGAAAATTTTCTCAACTATATTGAAATAAAAAGAATAGAAATAAGCCTTGACTCAAGATGTAATTGGTCCATGCTAATATTTCTCATAAGCAATTATACCTATTTCTTGTCATATAGTAGTAACAACCAGTAGCTCATAATAACAAATTATTCTTTTATTTATATTTTTGATAGATTAGCTTGCACAGAATTTGGGCTACAAAAAGGAATTAGCTCTCCTGGGAGACCCCTTGAAATTACAACGTTTACGAAAATGCTGGATTCTTAGAAATCTTACGGTTAACAGGAAACATTTGATAGCCATTTGGCGACTTTAGTTTCTAACTATATATATATATATATATATATATGTATTAGAAGCTAAAGAATTTATTTGAGAACTGCTAGGTCCAATCATGGCCATTTATTCTGGCTCTCAAAGGGGACATGGAACCAATGAACCACAAATTATTGGGGAGAAGTTTCCTTGCAAGCTATGCTCCACCTAGAACCCTTATCCACCTGTATCTCAATCATATGAGTTAAGTTACCGCGACACAGACAATAAATCCGCTCACTTCTATGGGACAAAGTACGATTCCTGTTGTTTACCTACCTAATAAAATTTAATTAGAGGACCTAAATGTATTTTTCAAAAATTACGTCAACTATGAAACAACTTCTTTGCAGCCCAGCGTGAATGTTTTGGGTAGAGTAACTCACAAAAATTTCAGCCAGTCATACAGATTTTCATTGTTTGCTTGACTCATGAAGGTAATGACTAGCTAACCTGACTTGAGAACAGACCATTTACTACTGCAGACTATGTACTTTAGATCATTGAAGAGCAGAAGTTGATCTTCTGCTACGGGTCCAGATGCAACAAATAACAGATTAATGAAGATTAAATTGACCCAAGAATACATGATTTATTACTGCATTATTTAGTGGTACTTTTGGAATATGAGTACTGAAATTAAGGCTTGTATGATATTAGTCAGATACTCAAATTTTTATTCATATTTAGATAAATTCGGAGACGAAAATAGATCCAAATGAGTATTATTTGATCCACTTTCATTCTTAAAAATAATTTAATAGATAATATTCACTAGAAAAGATCAACAAAGAAAATAAAGAGATCAACTCGAATAAAGAATCACGACAGCCCAAACTTGTGGGCTGCACTCTTTAACCCATAAGATTTCCACAAATAGTAAATTTTTTATTATCCTAAGGTTATGAATTTTATTAACATAGAAGTCAAGATTTCCATACATGAACCTTATAACCCATCTTACTTTTAACAAATAGTGAAAAATAATAAATTATAATAATTCCAGTTGAAATGAAGCTTGCAAGGGAAACGTTAAGTTTTTAAGTAATTCCAAGACATATTCCATCTTAGGGAGTTTGCAAAGGAAACGTTTCACTTGATTTTTAGGACAACTGGTATCTTGGGGTTCATGTGAACAAAACCCTTGAGAAAAACAATAACCAAAAATAGAACATATTGATTAAATAGATATGCTAGTATCAACTATCTCTCATGTGAACATTCATGTACGCTAGTAAGTAGGCATCTATATCGCACGTGTTTTGTTGTTACAACTATTTGAAATGATATAATTATAACATAAGTATAAAAACACTAATTTTCAATAAAATTATAATTCTAAAATATATATAAGATATGTTGCATGGTTAGCAATTGTTAATATATCATGTATTCTTGCTGAGGGTAATCAACCATTACATTGTAAACCAAACTCATGTATCAATTTGTTAAAATAAACAATCCGTAGTTGGCTAAAATCATGCAAGCACCTCCTTACCCTTCAACTGGTGCATCACTAATTTAATTAATTTGACAACAGGATTGAATAGTTGCCTGATATCTAGATCATTTAAGCAAGTGTAAACTTACTAGAGATATTAGGCATCCAACTCTTGTTGGAACATTGTAAACAATACTATAAGCCTGTTAGGAAAATTGTCACACCATAAAAATTTTGATCTCCAGCAAAACTAGCCTTGGATCCGTAAAGGAGAAGAATGGGAGTCCTGAATGCTGGAAAAACTACTTTTCATGGTTACAGACAAGACATGCATTTCGCACGTACTAAAACCATGTATCCTGATCACTTTTTTATACGATAATCTATTTTAAATATTAAAACAATATTTTTCTAGTTTTGGATTTTCTTTCAGAAAGAAAATGCTTTGGCGTGCTAGATATACAAGATGTAGTCTGAGCTCACTAATGCTAAGGTGGCAACTCAACAATCAACTACGCCCATGATTCACAACAATTCCAACTAATGATACCAACCTACATCCTTGTACAACATATGGACATGAACTTTTCATGCATTACTCTTATAAAATGTTTCTTTTAACCTATTAGTCAAACTAGTGAAAATTGATCAGTTATTTGTTGTTCTATGAATATTCAAGATTTTTTTTTAGTTTGCAACTTTCTGATAAGTTTGGGTTATCTATACCATATGCAATAGCATTCAAATGTTTGTTTGGCAGCCTGACTTGCTAGCCTAGATATCATTTTGAAATTTTGGTTCCAGCTGCATCTAACGTGCTATATATAGAAGCTCCATTACAATAACAGGGATAGCAAGCTAGAATGGATATTTTGGCTAAAATCAACATAAAAACTGATGAATTGTTGCATAATTGAGGGATTGTTGCTGCTAATTCTATTGAGCCTTTTGTAGGCCGTTGGATTGCAGCCTTTTGAGGGATTGTAGTTGATATTCACATTGTTGCATTTTGTTACCTTCTATTGCGTAATTGTAATTTGAGAGAATATTGTTCCATTACTCATGTTCGTCTAATTATATTAGATGAACATGAGTAATGTTAGCGTGGAAAAGGTTTGAAGCATGCGGAAGCTGCACATCCTAGTTGCATTAAAAGGGAAATTGGACGGCAAATTTTCTCTCACTAATTTCAAAATAATTACCATGAAACACTACTTCATGATTTATAAGAATTAATGCAACAGCCACATGTGCATGGGACGGCATGGTAGCCAAGGGGTTCTATAAAAATTTTGAGTTTAGAATTTTTTAAGTCTTAGTTATTGAAAAAATATTATATTTATATACTTTTCTAAATTTTAGCATAGCATTCTAATTTTTGTAATTGAGTATGGATACTTTATAACGTGTTGCAATATTAACTTGTGCCACCATGGCAATAACGTTGAAAGTAACAATAATGAGAGAGAAATGATGTGGAATCAACCAAATTAAATTACACATGGAAAGCTTTTATCCACCATCTTTCTCCTATCCAAACTCCTTCCCTCCTCTTTGTTCCTTTCCTCCCAACTTCCTCTGCCTCCACCTCTCCCTTGCCTTCAAATCTCTCGCTATCTCCTTGTCGTTCATCTCCTCTCTCTTTGGCTAGAGAATAGAATAATTCTTTAGAGAATATGACAAACAAATATTCTACTGTGCTTCACTACGAAAAATAAAATTTATGCAAAATATAACATTTTTTCATACATAGGATGATGTGATGTATGCAAATTTCTATAATTTAAATTATGTCAGTGCTTGTCCATGATCCATGAATCTTTATGGCTACCAAATCTTTGTTGATGTTTATTGCCAAGTTCAAGTCTTATTAAAATGTTCTGGTCCATTTTAGTTAGATTGAGTCTTAGACATAATATATTTGAGTTTTCTTTTTGAGTTGAAGTAGGATGGTCAGCTTTTATATTTTTAGTAGTAGATAATAATATTTTTGTCTTCTAGTGGAGGAGATACATAATTTTATTAAGAGGAGAAGAGACTTGCATGATGAGTTGGAAAAAATTCTTTATGTGAGGTAAAATATCTTGGAGAGATGTATTTTTTTTTTAATAAGAGGAGCTAAATTAATTATTTCTATCTTTATGTTTTTAAATAAATTTATTTTTCTCTTCCAAATATTTTCTACAATTGTTGGTTGACTTAATTGGTATCTATTTAGAATCCTAAATTGACAATTTGATCTATTTCAAATAGCATGCCATTCTACAACTTCCATCTATTTGTGAGGTATTTTGGAACTTTTTTTTAAATAATACATTTTGAGTCTAATGTTTTTGGTGAAGGTCAAAAGTTTCATCAAGACCATTTAGGGCATCCCCATATGACATATATCAAAATCTTGATCATCTTAGTTGTCACAAACT